>NW_026571133.1:45686259-45758877 GCF_026225935.1 Boleophthalmus pectinirostris | reverse complement strand
AGTAAAGTAGAAGGAGAGAGAGAAAGAGATAGAAAGAGATGATAGAGAGAGAGAGAGAGAGAGAGGAGGGGGGATAGTGAACACAGAAGAGAGCGAGAGAGAGAGAAGGAGGGAAGTAGTGTAAGAAGAGGGAGAGAGAGAGAGAGAGAGAGAGAAGGGGGTTAATGAGAACAGAAGATAGATAGATAGAGAGAGAGAGAGAGAGAGAGAGAGAGAGAGAGAGAGAGAGTGAGAGAGAAAGAAGGGGAGAGAGAGGACAGGGAGAGAGAGTCAAGAGAGGGAGAGGAGAAGAGAGGGGAGGTACAGGGAGGAAAAGGAGAAGAAAATGAGAGATCAGAGAGAAGAAGGTAAAGTAGGAGAAAGAAAGAGAGAAAGTAAAGTAGGACGAGAGAGAGAAGAAGAGAAAAAGAAAGAGGAGGAGAAACAGAAGAGAGAGAGAGGAGGAAAGAGAGAAGGGGAGTAGAGAGAAGTAGAGGAAGAAAAGTAGGAGGGGAGAGAGAGTAAAGAGAGGGAGAGGAGGACAGAGACAGGGGAAGGAGAGAGGAAGGAGAGAGATTAGAGGAGAAAGAGAAAAAATTTAGAGAGAGAGAGAGAGAGAGAGGGGAGAGAAAGAGAGATCAGAGGAGAACGAGTAAAGTAGGAGGAGAGAGAGAGGGAGAGGAGAAGGAGGGGGAGATAAGAGGAGAGAGAGAAGGTAAAGTAGGAGGAGAGAGTAAAGAGGGAGAAGAGAAGGAGGGGGAGATGAGAGAGAGAAGGTAGGAGAAAGTAGGAGGAGAGAGAGACAGAGAGAAGAGGAAGAAGTCTTGTGCTGCTGTTGGTTTTTGCACACTCAGGTCATGGAGACCCCAAACCCACCCGGAGCTTTGACATGACCCCCACACTCCCTCTGCACGGGTGAGTCACCGCACCGACCCACACATTCACTCTCTACTTCCTCCTGTCCTTTTCAAACTGTCCTTTTCCCTTATTTTGCATCTGTGCTGGTTATTAGAGACACGCCCCCTTTTCTATACGTTCCATAGGAGACTGGACTCTGTGTTCTAGAAGACTCTGCAGGAGAGAAGTGAACACAGCAGCAGATCAATCACCTGCATTACACAAAACAGACTCTTTAATCATCTTCTCAAGCTGTTTCCTCTTCCAAAACACACCTGGAGTTGTGTTTTGTTTCATTCACACATGTTTGAGTAACTTAGTCTGTCATAAATCTACATCTCCAAAGCTCAAAACGCTCTGTTCCACCTCGTGATGTCATGAAGTGGTAGTTTTAAAGTGAACAGCTCCTTCCATTTTATCGTTTTTAGTTGAGCAGTGATTGGAAATTCCAGGGTTGAAATGATCCAAATAATTCTAGTGAAGGTGAGTGGAGTTAAAAAAAAAAAAAAGCAATGGAGCACTTCCTGTGTTACAACATGACATCATGAAGTGGAACAGAGTTTGAGAGAAGAACTCAGCCTAAATGTGCAACAAACAAAACACAACTGCAGGTCTTTGTAATCTGTTTGTAATGATTAAACAATATTATAATATAGATCAGAAAATGTGATATATGAAAACTTTAAGAGTAAGATTCTGTTTAAAGTTTCACGTTTAAAACTTGTCCAGAAGAATTTTCGAAAAAAAAACTGAAATCTGACTTGACAAACAAATACAAAAATCACATTTCAGAACATGTTTGTGCAGATCTAAACTTTAGGAGGAGCCGTTTTTAAGCAGAAAAAGATCCGAGATTTTGTGTTTTTTGAGGAAGAAATTAAAGTACTTCCAAATTTGCAGCGCTGATTTGTGATTTCACTGATTTGAATTCATGTCAGTTCAAACTGTGATTTCGATTCAGTTGCAGCTTGATCTGTTTTTATAGAGTACTTGTATATGTCAACATTTCCCACTGATATTACTTCTAATTCGTGTTTTATTCACATTATGATCAACACATACACTATAATGTTTAATAAGCGTTAACAATGAAACAAAACTCCAAGAATGTTTTTGACGAGGAAACGAAACCCCCCAAACCCTGAAAAGTGAGTGTGGGCCTGTAACATCATCTTTTACACAATGATGTCAGTGTTTAGTTGTGATCTGCTCGGCTCTGATGGAGCTCTGTTGTGTTTCTCAGCTGGACATTGTCGGTTTGTGGCTCAGATTCTGAAGTTAAACTTCTCCAGATGTTTCGAAATGAGGAGCAGAGTGACAAATAAAACTGCGACCATTTGCTCCAGAGAGGAAATGCACCGTCATGGTACACAAGATGTACTACCATGCAAATACTACACTAATACTACAATTACTACTCCAAATAGAGCCTGGACTGGGAGGATTGAGTCATTGTAATTCACATTGATGGAGTTCAGAGCTTTGAATTAATTTGAAGATAAGGAACGCTCAGTGTTAAACATCAGAAGCAGAGACCCATCTCCAGATCTTGAGCAAGTCTTGTTCAGGAGGACGAGGAGGATTTGAGCTGTTGTGCGGGTTTAAGGGAGTCAAACTCCAAACCTTTGGCTGTGTTAGTCTCTGTGCCACCTAGGGTCAGATATAGACTTGGTTTGGTCTGTTATATTCCACATTTAGTTCCAATTTGGTCCCAAGTTTAATCAAGAAGGATTCTCGTTATTTCTGTGAGTTCACAAACTAACAAGGATCCATCCTGGCGTTGACCTGACAGTGCCGCTGTACAGTTAAGTGGGTGGGCCCACCAATCACATCGCAGCATTGAGGTCTGTGCAGAAACCAAAGGTGAAGCACCCAAACAAACCAAAACAAACACAGTGACACTGACAGTGTGCAGAAGGTGAGCGCTTTGTGCATTTGTGGACAGAGAAAATGTCTATACTTTAACAAAAGTTAGATTTTTTTGTCTTGTTCCACTGTTGTGACACTTCGACCAATCAGTCGTCATGATGCTCCGCCTTCTCTGATCTCTTTCAGGGAGAGTCATTGCAGACTGATAAAATGTAGAACTTAATTCAGAGTGACACACTGGTGGTTCGTCCTGGTGACATCCAGGTTAAAGTTAAATGAGGTGTGTGCAAATGTAACACAATAAATGTTTCTAACTAGAGATCGACCGATTTGAGTTTTTTCATGGCCGATGCCAATACCAGTTGTTTAAAATACAGGAAATGGCAGATAAATCAATATTTTAGAGCCGATATGAAGGGGTGATTTAGGATATTGTCCCAAAACTATACAGTTTGAATTTCCTACAAACTCAACCACAACCATGTGTTACTACAAACTGATAAGACAGTAGTGTACTTATATTTCTGTAAACCCTTTTAAACTAACGTGTTTATTTTATTTTTATTTTTTATTTATTTATTTCAGACAGGGACAGCACACAATTTTTGCATTTTACCTTAACAGGAGAGATGCATTGTACATCAGGTTGTAGCATCAGTGCTAATTTCCACCTGTCGTCCCTGGACAGGTTCACTGATTGATTGTATTTAACTGACCTTGACTATCAACTGTTCATGGAGACCTGTAGCATGTTTTGGGTTGAAATAACACTTTATGCACACCCCAGTAACAGCTTGGACTCAAGTGTTTTAATTTCTCAAAAATCTTTGATAATCTTGGACTCGTGCAGGATGACCAACCCTCCAGCAGACGCACTGAGAGTTAGGGCGTGTGCAGTTACAGTATAAGAGACACTCTCAAAACTCTCCCAAAGGAATCTGCAGATAAAACACTGAACCTTCCCCTGGTTCAGTGGGAGGGAGAGTAAAAGGATATTGAAAAGAGAAGTGTGCCACATGTTTCACATCTGTGTGAGTCTGGACTCTGCTGCACAGGCCTTTCAAAAGGATAAAACTGTCACATAGTGTTAATGTAATAGTGTAATCTCTTTACTTTACAGATGTAGAAGCTGACCTGAGAGATGGCTCTGCTGAGGAAAAGTGAGTATCAACAAGTGTAACTCATTTTCATTGTTCACATTATACTGTTTACTATCACATTACACCTATCAACATGTAATTCACTTATATTATACCTAATAAAACTGTAATTCACTTATATTCTGGTGTTTGTCTGGAGTCAGGATATGTGCTGTCGAATCTTATAGTAAAACCAGAGAAAACCAAAAGGAAGAAATTTTCCTGGGTAATTTAATTAAATTTTATTGGAGAGAAGAGTAGATTTATTTATTAATTTGGGATCAGTAAAATATTTATCTATCTGATTTGCTGGAACAGTGCAGTCAGACACAGTTACAAAACAATGACTGAAGTTCCGTCTCTGGTTGAGCTTTTCTACACTGTGCAAAGCTCCATATTCAGAGCTCATTCTTTCACTCTCACAGTTTTCAGCCAACATTTAACATTTTAAACTCACAAACTGACTTACTTTCAGTGGGTCGTATATAAGAATCCACTTTACAACGAGTCAGATCTTATTTTTGCAAGCACACAGTTTAACCACTGTGATTAAAGAGTGCAGGCCCTAAGATGAACCCCTGTGGCTCACCGCTTTGATGTTGGCACACAGCTCAGTGTCTAGTCTTCTCATTTAACCAGCACATTTTCATTTTCCTGTCATCAGTCCGAGCGTTCATGGTCCTGGAGTTCATAGGAGTTTGATTTTCAACAAAAAGCTAAGAGTGACTAACTGAAAAAGTCGTGTAAGTCTATGTTCACACTGCAGCCTGAAGTGACCTAAATCTGATTTTTTGGCCCTTATGCTCCTGTATCTGATCTTTTAATGACAGTCTGAATGACACAGATCCGATTTTTTCAAATGTAACCCAGGACACTTGGATATGTGCTCCTGAAACTGATACATATCTGATCTTTTGACATGCGACTTCAGTCTGAACGGCCAAAGTGCATTCATCCACCTACATGTTATCACACGGTGGACTTGGCCATGCCAAAGAGGTTGGCTATTGTGCGGTAATAAGCACCTGTTGCAAGCCAAAACAGCCCAATGCCAACGCATTTGCTCACAGAAACAAGCCACTGAAGATGTGTTTCCTCCGGCGAGAGTG
This sequence comes from Boleophthalmus pectinirostris, assembly GCF_026225935.1. Taxonomy (NCBI): domain Eukaryota; kingdom Metazoa; phylum Chordata; class Actinopteri; order Gobiiformes; family Gobiidae; genus Boleophthalmus; species Boleophthalmus pectinirostris. The sequence continues at coordinate 45,753,884 of NW_026571133.1, read as the reverse complement.
GCACAAGTAGGCACTCACAAATGTACACAAATGTTCTTCTTCATATTAAAATTGTTAATGAACTCCGTGTCACTGAAGCGAAGCACATCGCTATCCCACCAATCTTGGCTACGTCTCACGCCCACACGTTCCTTTCAGTGGACTGTCCCACAAAACACCACAGCCAAAAACCTCGTCCTTCTCCTTCTCAATCTCCTCCTTAAAACAAGTAAGTTGTTCATGTTTTGGCTGCGGTACGAGAGGAACTTTAAAATCTCCAGGTGCTCGATGCTGCGTCCACGTTTGGACAACTTCTGTAAACACAGAGCACGCTCGCTGCGGTTGACGTCGTCGTGTTTCCAGTGCACATGTGGGACACTTTTGGGTCGTTTAATGTTCACACTGGAGTCACATACAAGTCACATTTAACTGGAAATGTGAATGACCTCGCAAAAACATTGGATTTCACATACATAAAAATCTGAAGCCGTCTGAAGCAGTCTGAACGTAGTCTAAGAGACTTCTTTAACAGCTCAAATCAGCTCACCTGTTCCAGCTTCCAAATCAGTTCAGCTCTTTCTGGTCAGATTGTGTTAAAATAAAACTCAGATTAAAGTGTAACTTGAAGAGCAGCTTCAGACAGAGCAGTGCCAACAGATGATTATATTGTGCTTTTCTGGACACACATATTAAAACAGTCAAAAAAGCAATAAACAAATAATAGAGTAAAGATAAAAACTATGAATCATGTTAACAAAAACAAACTTAAAAGCTTTTCTAAGTCGATTGGTCTTGACATTTTTTGATGACATCGGCTGCAAAGGATCAATAAAAGGCCTCTGCCCTCATCTGAAATTACAGTATAATCAGATTCGAGAACTTGAGTTGTGTAATTGTCATTGTGTAAGAATCTGAAGATCTGTTCCACGTTTTCTCAGGATGTTTGCGTGAGCGCCGTGGAGGAGGGAGGGATAATGAGGAAAACATTTAGCCACTGTGAGATGTGAGGGTCAAATGGCAGGACTTTACAACCAAATAAACTGCTGTGTCTGGGTTTAACAGCTGACAGTATGGCCAACTCTGCAGCTTACCTGGAAAACACAATCTAACGTTTAAGGACCGATATACTATTTTCTGATTTATGTTATAATATAGTTTATAGGGGTGTCAAATTATCGTTAATTGTGATTAATTAATTACAGTCATATTTAGCGTGTTATGTTTTTTAATCGTGTTAATCTCATTTTTAATCTCTAATTTTACTGTTTCTGTATGCGGTTGCCTTATTATAAAATCTGTATTTATGTGTTGTTGGGATTGAATTTTCATTTTCATTCTCGTTCTCACCTGCGATAAACCTGTGATCTTTGAAAACATCGCGACACAGACACAGAACAGACTCAGATCAACATCCCTTTGTCACAGAGAGAACACTCATATTCCACTGAGTCATGTCCTTTAGTCCCACAAAAGCTGAACTACATCAGCGCACAAGAGCATTTTTTTGTTTTTGTCTTCACTTAGTTTATGCAAATGAGCCATGTGGTTTTAAGTTTTGTTTCTGTGAGACTTGCGTAAAGCTGCATTAAACACATTCTCATGTCAAACACGCTGATGTGGCTCTAGAGTGGTGATGTTTATATGTTGTAAAGTTGAGTTTATCTATGCAGATTAGTAATAGTAATAATAATGATGATACTGTGGAATGTAAGTGACTGCATCTATTAAAGTTTGTTAAACAATAAATGACTTTATAAAGTCACTTTTTTTGTTCTATATCAGTCTTTTGATCTGCCACAATAATATAATAATGAATTTAAATGAAAATACCTCAAGTTGAGGCTTTTCTCAGCAATTTTTAGGTGTGATTAAAATAAGATTAATTAGATTAATTAATTACAGATAATAAATAATTACTCTCTCAGTTTTTTTAATCACTTGACAGCACTAATTGTTCCACATGTCTCATCACAAACACACCTAGAGTTGTGCTTTTTTTCATTTACACAAACCCTGCAGATTTAGGCTGAGTTCTTCTCTTGAACAGAAAATACTCCAGAAACCTTCACTAGAATCATTTGGATCATTTCAGACCTTAACTAAAGGTATAAGGAGCTATTCACTTGAAAATTACAGCTTCATGACATCACAGGGTGGGATGGATCATTTTGAGCTTTGGAGATGTAGATAGACTACTGTATTTTCTGCATTAGTCACTCTGGATTATGGTTATTATAATAATTATTAAATGGTCTATTTTCAAACTTTTTTCACAAATAAACTGCACTGGACTTTAAATGAAACCCAACAGTGTGATGGGTGAGTGGTTTTGTTTGTTTGTGGCGTTCACGGTGACTCTGGGCTTTGTTCAGTTGTGGCGTGTAGGGAGGGTGCTGTCTGGGACCAACGGATTGTCGGCGTGTTCGCAGTGACTCAGTTGTTCAGTTGTGTCTAGAAGTGGCACATTGCACTCGCTTTTTCAGTTTGTTCCTCCGTTCCGTTCCTCGTCGGTGTGGAGTGATGAGTGTGTCTGTGGGTGTGTTTGGTTGTGTGGTTGCTGTCTGCTCCGTGTGTGTTTGTGTGTTCTGCGGGTGGTGCGGCTTTGTAGTTTACTGAAGTCGTGCTGGGACACCTGAGTGGATTCATGTATAAGGCGCTCTGGATTGATTTTTGATGCGGTTAAAGGCTTAAGAGCACATCTAATAGCCCGGAAAATACGGTAATAATAAAGAGTTACTCAAACATGTGTGAGTGAAACAAAACACAACATTATAACATGATCTGGAGTTGTGTTTTGTCTCATTCATATGTTTGAGTAACAATTTATTATTAGTCTCTCTATATTTCCAAAACCTTTATCTTTAGTTGAGTAGATATTGACAATTCAGGGCTGAAATGATCCAGATGATTGTAATGAAAGTGTGTGAGGATGTGATAACATTATAACATGGTTAAAAATCCACAAAAACATGAAAATCTGTCATATGCCCTTTAATTAGCTCACTGCATCTGCTTGTTGTTGTAGAAGTTGTATTGACTCCATGTTGTTGTTCAGTAAACAGGCTGCTGGTGGCGCTGTTGCTGCTCATGCTGTGTCTCCTGCTGCACTCAGCTCTGCTCAGAGGAAACTCCATTCACACACACACAGGTACTTCTATAAACAGGGAATGTTCCACAGTATGATATAAAACACCGAACATCATGGAGGCAAGCAGATGATGCCATCAGACCAGTGAGCCAAGTCAGATCTGTGCAGAGGCGCCCCACTCACTGTAAGAATTTGCGTTTTTCAAAGGCGAAAAAAATGTTTGCCTAAGATCCAGAACACATAGTTTTTTAATACTAGAAAGATGTGAGTCTGGTCACTCGTGAATCTCCTTGAGTTCTGATGGGTGTGATTGACAGGTGGATCAGCCAATCAGGGGCACACATGGCCTGACTGCTTATGAGAAAAAAAAAAAGATTTCTGTAAAATCAATGAGTGAAGCACTAAACTTTTCATCTGAGGAGAGAAAAATGTGATTTTGTTCAAAATGATGGTGACCAATGAGCTCCTCTTTTCACATGTGTCACTGAAATAAACAAATCTGATTGGATTCATGTTTGGTTCTGAATTGAGGTGCGACAGAGCGGATGGAGACCAGACTGATAAATAAAAACACAGAGATATATAAGTTTAATGCCATGCAGTGGAACATTCCAGGGAAAGCAATAACATCTCAATAGCATGGAGATAAGTGAACATCCACCTGGAAAGTTACGTGGTGTAGCTTTAAAACAGGTCTGAAAGTTGTGTTTCTTGTACTCTTTAATGACTTGTCTCCTGTCCTCCTCAGGCCCACACAGGAGCCATGACCCTGTTCTCCGTTCAAACACGGTGATCCCGGTGCTCGTCTGTGCCTCGGAGGAGAGGCTGGGCGCTGCCATGGCAACCATCAACAGTATCCAAAGCAACACAGAAGCTGACGTCTTTTTCTACATCGTCACTCTGCACGACGCCGTCAAACTCACGAGGTATGGAGTCTGCGTTTGTTTTAAATTTTAGTTTTAGCTTTTAAGAAAAACCACAACTTTTACTTAAGTAAGAATACTGTTACTTCAATACTAATATTACTCAAGAATATCCTGCAAGAAAACTACTCTTAAAAGTTCAATTTCCTTAAAAAGTGACTTAAGTAAATGTAACAGTACTACTCACGTCTGGTGTCTGTGTGTCTGTACTGAAAAGAATTTGCCTTTGGGGATGATCACAGATTGTGACTCTGATAAAAAACACATCTGAAGTTGTTTCAGTCACAGTCCGTCTTACAGGGCCGTACGATGGCAAAGGGGTTAAGGCTCTCACCTCACAACATGAAGCTCCTGGGATTGATTCTGGGGCAGGGCCTTGATTTGTGGAGTTTGCATGTTCTTTCTGTGCCTGTGTTTCCTCCAGATGCTCTGGATTCCCCCAACACTAAAACATATGTGTATATAAAGTAAAGCATCTCAGTGGGACTATCCTGGTTAAATAAAGGTCGATAAAATTAAATCTTTGGCTGTGTTGTCAGTCTGTAGTCTGACATGAGTAACAGAGCTTCAGACAGAGCAGTGCCTCCAGTTAGCACCACATTCTCAGGGAATATTGATGACGTCAGCTGTGAAGTATCTACTGTCCCACAACTGTCCCCTTCTTCACAGACACTACATAGAGAAGACTAAACTGAGGAAGATCAAGTATAAGATTCTGGAGTTTAACCCGATGGTGCTCAAAGGGAAAGTGAAACCAGACTCCGCCCGACCCGAGCTGCTGCACCCGGTCAGACCCGACACACAGGTCACAGGTCAGATGTGTGTGCGTCATTATAACGTGTAATTTGTTTATAGCTGAACTTTGTGCGCTTCTACCTCCCCCTGCTGGACATCCACCACAAAAGACTCATCTACATGGACGACGATGTCATTGTTCAAGGTATTGCACACACAGACATTCTAATGAGCTGCAAGTTGCCATGATGTGTCAGTTATGTAATGTCAACTATTACAACTATGACATGTGTCTGAGATACTGCAGAGGGGAAGAGTAGTCAAAACTGCACTCACTCAAATACCTTTACTTTAAAAGAAGATTACTCAAATAAGAAAACTACTGTTGAAGTAAATAAATGTAACTGCAAGAACAAAACATTAAATACATAAGGCACATAATCTGGTATTTTCTGAAGGAGCAGTTCAAGAAACACAAACGTTCAAATCATTTCATATTGTCAACATGAAGCTTTTGTCACTTTTAGACTTAGAAGAGAAATAAAAACTTTTACTCCAGTAAGAGCCCTGTTACACTGTACAATATGTTACTCAAGTAGGAGTTAAAGTATAGAGACTGAAAACTACTTTGAGAATGGTTACATTTTTATACAGCACTTTTCCACCTTCAAGGCTCAAAGTACTTACACCCACACACACTCACACACCAGTGTACACAGACACTGGGAGTGAGCTGTTTTTGTTTTTTCATCAAATGTATTGCATATCTACATTATACATTATATCTACACATACATATACATTACATACAATTATTATAAACAAATAATTCTAATCTTACAGTAAAAAAAAAAACAGGTAAATAATATACTCAAAGATTACGAGACATAGGGGCAGGAAATGATTCAGACTGATCTTTTCAGTAACATGTAGTTAAGGGGTTTATTTGGGAGATTTTCTAATAATTTAAAATTATATTTTCGATTGCATTTGAATTGAAAGATATTACAATCAGTATTGTGTGTGTGTGTGTGTGTGTGTGTGTGTGTGTGTGTGTGTGTGTGTGTGTGTGTGTGTGTGTGTGTGTGTGTGTGTGTGTGTGTGTGTGTGTGTAAGTGTGTGTGTGTGTGTGTACTTGCCCTCACACAAATCTGTTCTATGTATTTTCCAGGAGACATCAGAAGTTTGTTCAGTGTAAAACTCAAACCTGGACACGCTGCAGCCTTCGCCTCCGACTGTGACCTGCCCTACTCCCACGAGAGGGTCCGCAGCATCGGCATGCAGGTACAACATAGAGTTAAAGCTCCACTGTGGAACTTTTCTGTTAGAGGGTCCATAGCATCGGCATGCAGCTACCACATTGAGTTAAAGCTCTTGGGACCACGGGCTCCTGAGGCAAGACCAAGAACCAAGGCAAACCTCAGCCACATGTGGCTGTAGATCTGCTCTGAGCCCCAGTTGTGCTTTGTGCAACACTGTAACCTAAATTTAGGTTAGTTTTTGCTAGAGTGCAATAAAAACGGTGAGGAGTGGCACGCTGACATGAGGCAGATGAACAGGTTGGATGTTTTAAAAGGTTGAACCTGTCCTGTGATACACGCTGGTACACGAGGACAGACACTCTAGGGGACAAACTCCTCACTGGGGGCATGTGTTTTCTCCAGACGCGCGCACAGGCTGCAGTGAGACGCCCCTCGCTCCCGCACATCAGTATAAGTTTATTGGCAAGAATTGTGGCCGTAATGAAATATGATCACACTCATCGAGAGTCAGACCTCGAGTGAGAGACAAGACTGGTCTGGAGTACTATGACATTAGAGCAAAGGATACACTCAACTTGATTTGTGTGTTACCTGCTGGTGGGGCAGGTGAGGAGGTGTGTGTAGTTCTACACTCAAAGAGCTTGAATACCTGATCTTTACTCCACTGCTGTGCTGCTGCAGCGTTCCTCAGTTTGTGTGCACTCTGCACATTCATGTTGACAAAAGAGGAGAGTGAGGTGTGTGTGAGGGGGGCATATCAGGACATTATTATCACACGCTTTTAATCACCCAGCATTTCTACATGAACATGTCAACATGGACCACAGTACACTGTGGAAAAAAAAAAACTTCTGTGCACGCCATTGAAATTATGATATTCCAGATTGACGTTAACCCTTTTATATTTGTTTACTGATTTCTTCTTTCTTCTTGTGCCCTCAGACAACATACATGGGTTTCCTTGACTACAGGAAACAGGAAGTGAGAGATCTGGGCATCGACCCAAACGAGTGCACCTTCAACCCCGGAGTGTTCGTGGCCGACGTGGACGAGTGGAAGAGACAGACCATCACCAAACAGCTGGAGAAATGGATGGAGGAGAACTACAGGTCTGAACCAGGACTGAACCAGGACTGAACCAGGACTGAGCCAGGACTAAAGCAGGACTCAACCAGGACTGAACCAGGACTCAACCAGGACTCAACCAAGGCTGAACCAGGACTCAACCAGGACTCAACCAAGGCTGAACCAGGACTAAAGCAGGACTAAAGCAGGACTAAAGCAGGAGTGAACTGGGACTTGAGCTTTCTACCATGTTGTTCCTTCATCAGAAACCTGTCTGAAGAGGTTTTAGAGTCATGCATATTTGAATCATTTAGCAATCTCTCCTGGGACCTATTCAGACCCTCTTTACAGTTAGCAGTACGAGTCTGTACAAGGCTCCACCCACAAACCTACATCACCCATGCTCCCACACGACAACTCTCCATAAATATAGAAACACATGATACAAAACTGTACACAGTAACTTGACAAACCTGATGTGATGTGCAGGAGTTTCATTAGCGGGGCACACTGACTGTGTTGTGATGGCGCTCTGAAGGGGGAGTGACTTAGGAGATAGGAGCAAATTGGAGGGGACAAAAGAGAAACTTCTAAAACATGTTAATATGTTTTGGAGAATATACTCCTCTTTAATACCCCATAGAAGTGTAATACTCCTCTTTAATACCCCATAGAAGTGTAATACTCCTCTTTAATACCCCATAGAAGTGTAATACCCTCTTTAATACCCCATAGAAGTGTAATACCCTCTTTAATACCCCATAGAAGTGTAATGCCCCTCTTTAATACCCCACAGAAGTGTAATACCCCTCTTTAATACCCCATAGAAGTGTAATACTCCTCTTTAATACCCCACAGAAGTGTAATACCCTCTTTAATACCCCACAGAAGTGTAATACCCTCTTTAATACCCCATAGAAGTGTAATACTCCTCTTTAATACCCCATAGAAGTGTAATACTCCTCTTTAATACCCCATAGAAGTGTAATACCCCTCTTTAATACCCCATAGAAGTTTAATACTCCTCTTTAATACCCCATAGAAGTGTAATACCCTCTTTAATACCCCATAGAAGTGTAATACCCCTCTTTAATACCCCATAGAAGTGTAATACCTCCTCTTTAATACCCCATAGAAGTGTAATGCCTCTCTTTAATACCCCATAGAAGTGTAATACTCCTCTTTAATACCCCATAGAAGTGTAATACTCCTCTTTAATACCCCATAGAAGTGTAATACCCTCTTTAATACCCCATAGAAGTGTAATACTCCTCTTTAATACCCCATAGAAGTGTAATACTCCTCTTTAATACCCCATAGAAGTGTAATACCCTCTTTAATACCCCATAGAAGTGTAATGCCCCTCTTTAATACCCCATAGAAGTGTAATGCCCCTCTTTAATACCCCACAGAAGTGTAATGCCCCTCTTTAATACCCCATAGAAGTGTAATACTCCTCTTTAATACCCCACAGAAGTGTAATACCCTCTTTAATACCCCACAGAAGTGTAATACCCTCTTTAATACCCCATAGAAGTGTAATACCCCTCTTTAATACCCCATAGAAGTGTAATACCCCTCTTTAATACCCCATAGAAGTGTAATGCCTCTCTTTAATACCCCACAGAAGTGTAATACTCCTCTTTAATACCCCACAGAAGTGTAATACCCTCTTTAATACCCCATAGAAGGGTAATACCCTCTTTAATACCCCATAGAAGTGTAATACTCCTCTTTAATACCCCATAGAAGTGTAATACCCCTCTTTAATACCCCATAGAAGTGTAATACTCCTCTTTAATACCCCACAGAAGTGTAATACCCTCTTTAATACCCCATAGAAGGGTAATACCCTCTTTAATACCCCATAGAAGGGTAATACCCTCTTTAATACCCCATAGAAGGTAATACCCTCTTTAATACCCCATAGAAGTGTAATACCCCTCTTTAATACCCCATAGAAGTGTAGTCCTGTTTCACATGAGGCCCGTGCACATTGACCCTGTGTGTGTGTCCAGGCGTGACCTGTACAGCAGCGCTCTGGTGGGGGGCGTGGCCACTCCCCCTCTGCTCATCGTCTTCCACCAGAAATACACCAAACTGGACCCACTGTGGCACGTCCGACATCTGGGTAAGACCTGGACTGAACCTGGACTAAACCTGGACTAAACCAAGACTAAACCAAGACTAAACCAAGACTAAACCAAGACTAAACCTGGACTGAACCTGGACTAAACCTGGACTGAACCTGGACTAAACCAAAACTAAACCTGGACTGAGCCTAGTCTAAGCCTAGACTAAACCTGGACTAAGATTTGTCTAAACCCAAACTAAACCTTCTCTAAACCTGAAGTAAACTTGGTCTAAACTTTGACTAAACATGAACTAAACATGGACTATACATGGACTAAATATGGACTGAACCTGGACTGCACCTGGACTATACCTGGACTGAACCTGAAGTGAACATGGTCTAAAACAGAACTAAACCTGGACTAAACCTCATCTAAACCTGGACTAAACCTAGGCTAAACCTGGATTAAACGTGAACTAAACCTGATCTAAACCTAGATTAAGACTGGACTAATCCTAGACTAAACCTGAACTAAACCTGGACTAAACCTGAGTTAAACCTGGTCTAAACCTCAACTAAACCTTGACTAGTCCTGGACTAAACCTGAATTAAACCTGGTCTAAACCTGGACTAAACCTGGTCTAAACCTGGACTAAACCTGGATTAAACCTAGTCTAAACCTAGACTAAACTTGGTCTAAAGCTAGACTAAACCTTGACTAATCCTGGACTAAACCTGGACTAAACCTGAATTAACCTGGTCTAAACCTGGACTAAACCTGGTCCAAATCTGGACCAAACCTAATCTAAACATGGACTAAGACTTGTCTAAACCTGAACTAAACTTGGTCTAAACCTAGACTAAACCCTGACTAAACCTGGATTAAACCTGGACTAAACTTGGACTAAGCCTGGTCTAAACTTGGACTAAACCTGGACTAAACCTGGACTAAAACAAGATTTAGTGGCAGCCGCTGTAGGGCTGTAGAAAAGACTGCGCCCTTTGCTGTCAGAATATAAACGCCACATCAGTTCCACAGTTACATTTACTTGAGTAACTTTTTAAAAGTACTTTTCAGAGAACTTTTCTAGCAGCATGCTTTTACTTCTTCTTGAGTAATAATTATATTGAAGTAACAGTACTCGTACTTGAGTAACAGCTGCACTTCCTCTTCCCACGGTGACATTATTAAGTGACAAAAGCTTCATGTGACAATCTGAAATGATTAGAACATTTGTGTTTGTTGCAGCTCCTTCAAATTTAATTTCTGATTTAATTTGTCTCATTTTTGGGTCTGTTTGAAAACACCAGATTTTGGGACTTATTTCATGATTTGTCCTTTAAATTAAATCAGATATTACATTTGGACAGTTACTCTCTAACTTGCTTTTACTTGAGTAGAACTTTTCCCTAATACTTTTTTTAACTCTCGACTGTTACCACTTTGTACTTCTACTCGAGTTATATTATTTTGAAGTAACGTTACTTTAACTTGAGGACATTTTTTGGCTGTACCTCTGAGTTTTAGTTTTATGTCACTGGAGTCTTTTTGTTGTTGATTTACTAAACAAAACCAACGAAAAAATATCAAATATGGCTCTGAAAGTGTGACAGCGCCCCCTTGTGTTTCCAGGCTTCAGTCCTGACTCGTACTATGCGGAGAGTTACCTGCAGGGGGCGCAGCTGCTGCACTGGAACGGCCCCTTCAAACCGTGGACGTACCCGGCGGTCCACTCTGACCTGTGGGAGAGATGGTTCGTCCCTGACCCCTCCAGAAGGTTCAAACTGGTACGACCCAAAGCGGGAGAGGAGGAAGAGGAGGAGGAGGAGGAGGAGCGCTGAAGACTGGAACAGGCTGAGAACAAAGCAAAGGACTCAAGGGACTATGGAAATGTGACAAGTCTATAAAGGTGCACTGTGTCACTTTGTGGTTGGGCGGACCGTCACCTGCTTGTTTCCATGGAGATGTCATCGCTCTGCTTGAAATGTTCCAACGTGTGACATTTAACAGCTCTACTTGACATTTACATTTACAGATGGTTTTATAGCTCAAAAATACTGACTAAACCTGGACTAAACCTGGACTAAACCAGGACCAAGCCTGGATTAAACCTGGACTAAACCTGGACTAGACCTCGACTGAACCTGGACTAAACCTGAACTAAACCGTGACTAAACCTGGACCAAACCTGAACTAAACCTGGACTAAACCTGGATTAAACATGGACTAAACTGCGACTAAACCTGGACTAAACATGGACCGAACCTGGACTAAACCTGGACTGAACATGGACTGAACCTGGACTGAACATGGACTGAACCTGGACTAAACCTGTACTAAGATTGAACTAAGCCTGGACTAAATCACAACTAAACCGCAACTAAATCTTGACTGAACCTGGACTAAACCTGAACTAAACCTGGATTAAACATGGACTAAACTGTGACTAAACCTGGACTAAACATAGACTAAACCTGGACTAAACCTGAACTAAACATGAACTAAGCCTGGACTAAACCTCGACTAAGCCTGGACTAAACCTGGACTAAACCTGGACTAAGCCTGGACTAAGCCTGTACTAAACCTGGACTGAACTTGGATTAAACCTGGGCTAGAATAGGTCTAAACCTGGACTAAACCTGGACTAAACCTGAACTAAACATGGGCTAAATCTGGACAAAACATGGACTGAATCTGGACTAAACCTAGATTACAACAGGACTAAACCTGGACTAAACCATTCCTAAGTGCAACTAAACTGCAACTAAACCTGGACTGAACCTGGACTAAATCTGTAACTGTACTGTGACTTGGTCTGGTTTGGTCTCCATGAAAATAAAAAGGTTTAATGCCATACTGTGAAACATTCCAGACAAAGCAATAACATCCCCATGGAGAAAAAACATTTGATGGGCCCTCCACCAGAAAAGTTACATAATGCATCTTTAAAGTGCGAATGCCAGGTTTCATTTTTTTCAAATGTTTTCTTTTTCCTTTTCTGCTGGAGGGTTTTTCTTGCTTTCTTTCTTGTTTTTCTCCATGGAGATGTCATTGCTTTGTCTGGAATGTTCCACAGTATAGACGAGTTTCATTGTTGACAAAAGCGTGCGTTGCATGCTGGGAATTATTTTGGTCGGCGGCAAGAAACACTAATTCAACATGACGGACGGAGTGAGAAAGCACGTAAAGGGTATTGATCCTGGTTATTTATCCACTCTAACGGCAGAGGACCCAAGACCATTTGACCAGAAATTGTTCATAAGCATCGACAGACGCCAAATCACCCTTTTCAACCCCGACAAAAAGTGGACCAAACCAAATTTCTGGTCTGAATCACCAACTACCTGGACAAATATTCACTTTGGTGATATCCACAATGACTTGGTGGAAACTCCTGGGCCATTCACAGCAGAAAAGATGAAAACCTCCAAGAGTCTGGATGTGTTGTTGAACTTGTTGGAGTCCACGGTTTGTTAGGATCTTCTACGTTTGCTCTGCGGATGTTTGAAAGACGTTTAATTCACCGTTAGTGGTTCTTTTCACTCAGAATACGAAAAAGACATTTTCCTTCTTCTGTGCTTCTATTTGTGCATCCGATAATGCAGCAGGAATTTATCATTATCGAGGATAAATATGCGAGGTTACGCACTGTGTTTGACCGCTATTGTGTTTCTTGCCTCCGACCAAAATATTTCCCAGCATGCAACGCGGGCTTTTAATAACAATGACGTCATCTGAAACTCGCCTATGGCATTAAACCTTTCTATCTTCATGGAGACCAAACCAGTGCGAGTTACAGGTCAAATCTATGGAGAGGCGACCCCGCTCACAGTCAGAATGTCTCACAGTCACAATGTCTGTTTTTATAGATTGACAGGTGGATCAGCCAATCAGAGACAAGCATGGTCCATTGTGTCAAAACAAACATGGCTGCTTATGAGGAAAAAAGCAAAAAATATCACAGAGGACTGAAAAACTGGAAGGATTTCTGCAGAATCAATGAAGCAAGAGAAATATTGTTTTGTTCAAAATGATGACGACCAGTGAGCGCCTTCGTTTCACATGTGTTACTGAAATAAACAGATTTGATTGGACACTCCTGTCTGCTTCTGTGTGGAGGACGAGGAGACCAGACTGACGTCCCTCTGGATAAAACAAACAAACTGATGAGTCTGGATTTGCTGCCTTTGTACAAGCACATTTTTCTGACTGAGTAAATAAAGATTTAACAAAATGAAAGTGTTGTACTGTATTTTTATCAGTCTATCTAACTATTATGTGAATAAAATAAAAAAAATTGGCCCTTGTTTACATTACAGTTGTGTCTCAGCCCTGGCCGTTCTTTGCCGTTCATTTTCCTGCCGCTCTCCTCTGTCTCTCCAGGTGTCCTCACGTCCCTCAGCTGCCTGGCTCGGCCTTGACTGCACAATTTTTCACACATTTTTGGGATGACATAAAACACTTATTACATAAAATCTTTTTAGATTGTACAGAGCAGGGACAACTCTCTCCTACTATAAAAACAGGTTTCATTACTTTCATACCAAACCTGATAAAAATGCACTAATATTTTGGAGGACACTCACATTATTATACACAGACTATGAAATAATGGCTTTCATTTTTGCTAATCCACTTAAACAAATGATCAACAAACTATTTGGAGAAAATCAATCTGCATTCATCAAAGGTAGATTTATCCACATAACCATAAGAGGCTGAGTGCTGACATGTTAGACGATCAGCACCTTATACAATTACAAAGATTTATCCTATTCTTTGATTTCGTCAAAGCTTTTGACAGTGTTGAGCACAAAGTAAAAAAAAAAAAAGGCTTTGGCGAACACTTTTGAAAAACCATTCAAATGTTTTAATCCAATATAAACAGCTAAATCTCCTTCCACCCAGATATAATGCCACAAATCAAAGTGGTGGAAAGTCGGCAAGGATGTGCTGTTTCTCCTCAGCTGTTCATAATCTGTACGCAAATGTTATTTATTTAACTCTAAACCATCCCCAAATTAAAGGAATTATCTTATTTGAATATGAATAAGAATATGAATAATTTGCAGATGATGCTGCAGTGTTCTTAAAAAAACTAATTTGTATTAAACAAAACAAAACAATTTAATTTCATTGTTTTCTAAGGCATCTGGCTTAAACCGGAAAAAAGTGAATAAGTAAGTCTTTATTTATATAGCGCATTTCACAGACATTTCTGTCCCCAAAGACACTTTACAGAGCATTATTCAGCATTATTCATTCCCTCTAAACCTGGTGATGTTAAGCCACTATTGTAGCCACAGCTGTCCTGGGGCAGACTGACAGAAGCACAGCTGCCATGCCACTCGGCAACATCAGTCCCTCTGACCACCACCATCACTCACACACACACACAACTTTCATATTAGGCAATGTGGGTGAAGTGTCTTGCCTAATGATTGACACAATGATTGAATTGATTGTATTTAACTGACCTTGACTATCAACTGTTCTGGAGACCTGGAGCATGTTTTGTGTTGATGGGGGAAACCAGAGCACCCAGAGGAAACCCACCCAGACACTGGGAGAAACATGCAAACTCCACACAGAAAGGCCCGGGCGACCCAGGGATCAAACCCCGTACCTTCTTGCTGTGAGGCATGAGTGCTAGCCACTCAGCCACTGTGCCGAAAAAATGTGAATTATTCCTGCTATTCAGTTGTACTGAGGCCAGTCTGGAGTCTGTCCTATTTAAAACTGAAATGAAATACTGAGGTCTAATCTTAACAAAGGACCCAAACAGAATGGAACAATGTAACCTAGAATCCAAAATAAATACAATGGGCAAATCACTGAATTATTGTCTGTCAAGAGATCTTTCAATTTTAGCTAGAATCTAATTATCGAAAGCAGAAGGATAATCTAAAATAAAATGATTTACCCGCGTCAGTCTCTACATCTCCCATCAAATGGTCAAAAAAAGTAAAAGTGTATTATTCAATTTTGTATGGAAAAACAAAACATTATCTAAAAAAATATAATAATAATAATGAAAAACTGTAATGAAGGTGGGTTACGTGCGTTGGAATTTGAAAGGTTTCTTGGAAACCTTAAACTAAACCGGTTAAAAGCATTTCTGTTACAGCCTGACTTTAGATAGACAGATTTTAAAATGAAATGTGATTTTAAAATCGACTAAATCAATTAAAATGAAACTCTTAAACTTTTAGACAGGTTTTAGCAGACTGAAGATGATATTTACTCACCATTTTACTCCACACAGCTCCACCTGCTGGAATAATAGAACCATCACAACAAAGAGGAAGAGTGTTTTTTATAAAAGACTGCTCTGATAAAAAATGTTTTATTTGTAAAAGATCTAAAGGACAAATTTGGTAATTTTCTTTTGAAACATTTAGCACAAAATATAATATTGTCTGCTCCCCCAGAATGCTCCTAGAATAAATAAAGTCATTCCTTTTCACCATAAAAACATGATCCAAAACACTGATGCACTCTAATGTTCTGATTCAATTAGCAGAGTTAAAAATAATGAAATATCTGTTAATGAGAGGAAATGTACTAATGAGGTGATGGGAAAGGAACTAAAAGGCAAATTGTTGTCAGATTTTATACAACTCCATAACAGATTGAAATAATTGAACCTAGAATTAAAGTGGAAAACAAACATTATAAAAATTCTAAAATGGCTGGTCCTGCCTAAAAAAGAGAGATGTGATTCAAAATCTTAAAGAACATACTGTACATCCGTCTGCTGAAACACTGAGGAAGAGTCAGCTTGGAAGTTGAGCCGTGTCTTGTATGTTTGTTATTATTAATAAAAGTTTTTAAAAAAGCTACCTCCATCCGGGCTCTGAACGGTCACACAGAGTAACTCTTTATAAACATGAAGCCTCTGTAAAGTGAAATATTCTTCAATCTTCTACATAAATACAAACTAAAACATAAATAATAAAAACACATACTGAGGTCATATTTTCAGCACAAAATGAAGATGTCCTGTGCATTACTGTTGAACACACATACACACATGCAAACATTAGCCGCATTAAGCACAGGTTCAGTTTAGTTTTATTATTATTTGAGTTTTCTTACACTGTTTTGTTTCCCTTTTCCAGGAATAAATTTGCCGGTTGCAGCACGTCCTGATTCAAACTAAACAAAAACTGGATGATGTCCACGATAGAAAGTCCAATTAGACAGTGTTGGGCATGTTACTTTGAAAAAGTAAATCATTATAGTTACTATTTACTTCTCCCAAAAACATAACTGAGTTCGCAACTGAGTTACTCCACTATAAAAGTAACTAGTTACCAGGGAAAGTAACTATTCTGTTACTTTTTTTTAAGGCACACTCACTCTAGCACGGCTCGGTTTCTTCTCTTTGTGGCACACCTCTACATCAGAGTTTGGTTTGAAGCCCCATCACCAGTGAAAGCTCCTGCAGATGATTTGATTTTCCTTAAGAAGCTGTCACAGTCTGAAGATTCAGTAGTGAAGAAAGCAGAACCTTAACAACTTTGGGCGACATCTTTTGGTGCTTGAGTGACAAAATGTTTGGCTTGGAATTCTTCCACTTCAGTGTGACAGAAGAACAGAAGAAGATGAAGGTTCACGATATAATGGAAAAAGAAGGTTCAGAGGTTCCACCAAAGCCACGTGATGCTCTTAATCCAACAGATTAAGAAGAGAAGCAGATCAGGGATTTTAATGTGTTTCTTCTTCTTCTCTTGATCTGCCAAAAACATTTAGAACAGTTCCCTGCAGCAGACTGGACTGATGATGAGACTTTCAGAAGCTGATAAAACTGTTCATTTCAGGAAAGTGTCAATGATGTTGCTGAAAGAGGGTGAAGTATTTAGTATTTTAACTGTAGCTGAACAAAGAATGAAGATCAGAAACAGGATCTACTACAAGAATCACAGACACATCTTTAGTGACGCCAACAAACACACAGTGGAGCTGCCCTTTTTATGGACTTCATGGACTTAAGTATTTTTATGCAAGTTCCAGTTTGTGTTTGCAGAATAAAATGACAAATTATTCAAATACAGATTATTTATTTGGTGCTGTTATAGTTTAGGCTATTGGACAATTTTCAAGTGTCTTGATCAACCTCTAAATATGAATTAATTTGCATAAAATTTGGACCCAAATATTTTGGCTAGATATGAAACCAAATGCAGGGTTCTAATCTAGAGAATCTAAAATCACCCTAGTGTGTAATATTTCTGGTGCAGGGTCCACTATCTCTTTGTCTCTTTGTCATGCTGATGTTTATTGTGGCGTATGTGACCCACAGATTATCCCACACACTGCAACAGACTAAGACACAGGCTAAAACACTCTGGACGCGTAACTCAGAACAAATGCACATGTATGCGGTAACTGCTGAAGATGGAGGTGTACGTGCACGAGCATGCACTTTAAACCTGCTTGCTCCACGTGCTCCCCCACTGCCATGATCCAAGGCCACACACTCAGCAGGTGAGTGCACGTACAGGCCACACCACCCCCACCGAGTCCCCCCGACACCGCACTGTAATATACTGAACTAAAGCACGTGCACATTAGTCACACAAGAGAAACTATAGAAAACCCATATACGGCTCCTACACAATGCACACGTCAGGAAACATTGCCAAAAAGTTTGATTTAATTATCTGAAAACTCAAGAGAAAATACATCATGGATTGAAAACATACATTTTCAGGAGCCTGTAGTGTGAACGTGTGAGTGATAATAACAATAAAACAGCATTAGTTTTATATAAAAGCCTTTTTAGACACTCAAAGTCACTTTACAGTTTGGTGCATTATTCATGCACTCCAAACACAGTGGTGATAAGATACTACTGTAGCCACAGCTGCCCTGGGGCAAACTGACGGAAGTGAAGCTGCTAATCTGAGTCATCAGCCCCTTGAACACACCACACACCACCACTGGTGCCCCACTGTGGCTCCTGGGATTCTCGGTGTCTCCCTTGAAAGTACTGCCCAGGCCAGGCCCTGCTGAGCTCCTGAGATCTGACGGAATCAGACTTTGAGAAGGAGGTTTGGCCTCAGGTTTGGTTTGGTGACTGTGAGTGAAAAACTGTTGGCTACTGCTGGCGAGCTTGTGATTGTAATTTTATGTGTGACAGACTTGTTTAAGAGCATAAATCAGTTCACTTGCTGTAGTTCCAGTTAAATCAGTTCAGATGAAAATGAAATAAATCCTCAGACAGAGCAGAGCCTACAGTTAGCATCACACCCACAGGAAATGTTGATGATTTCAGCTGTAAAGTTTCAACATTTGTACAATTTGCAACAACTACAAAAATGGGATCAAACACTTGAAGCTGTTATCAGTAAGAGCTCGGTTTGATTTGATTTGCCTCAGAAGCAAATGGGGTTAGACCCTTTTGAAGAGAACACTCTTTAAGAATTTAAGAATGTACACAGAAAATCTTCAGCAACAAGAACACTGGATATGAGTGTGAGTGAAGTTTTTCACAGGTAGATATTATTACACATACACATAAAGCTCAAGTGTCCATTAACCCACATGTAAGTGTGTATGATTCTCTCATTCTGACTTCACTTGGTGGGATAACAACTATTGTTTACATTATAGTTTTACACCAAAAGAGAAAATGTTGAAAATATGAGTTTCATATCGATCACACTTAGGGAGAATTTTATTAATTTTAAAAGTTAAAAGTTTGACTCAATTTTGAAACACATTTTTCTCAACAAAATAAAGGTGTTTTCTTTCTCACAGTTTTATTTTGAAATAGGTCTGAGACATTTCTGTCTGTGTATTTTAAGATTGAGTTCTCACTAATAGTCAGTGATCAGCTTGTGTGTTTTTAAAGAAGAGCTCTAAATCCAGTCCTCCGTACCAGACTGTGGTTTGGAAGAGCCAGGACACTGGAGGAACAACTTTGTGTGTTCAATGGAGATAGATGAAAGTCAGTGCTCAAGGGAATTCATATTGACAGACATTTTAAAATGACTTTAGTAAGACACTCAAAATGATTGATTTTCTGAACAGTGATCTGATTTGGACATCAGCAGACTGCAGACACTTGTCATACTGTGCCTTTACAATTTCAAGTACTACTTCCCAAATTGTAGTACTAAAAGTAAAACGTACACATGAAAAATACTACTCAGAGTACTTTACAAGTTCACTTCACTTTTGAACAGGTTTTAGCAGCATTTTAGATCAGTATTTTATATAAACTGAACAGTCTGAAGCTGAACTGAGCCGTTTGAAACCACAATCCTCATGTTCATGTGATCAATGGTATGTAATACTCCCTACAACTGTACAACAACTCACCACTGCACCAGACTATAGAGGGACAGATAATACTCCCTACAACTGTACAACAACTCACCCTTATGAAACAGATAACCCTATGTTGGAAATTAGCCATGTTGGCTATAATCTTTACATATTTACATTTTTAATGTTCATTAATATGTGCTGTCCCTTTACAAATAAATAAATAATAATAATAAAAAAGTCCTGTCAATCATCATATTGGTTGCACTGTCTTCCTGTGACCTCTTGTATAAAGCTGAGATTTTATATTTTGTTACTTATATTTCTATTTTACTTTGACTTGTACATTTACATTTATATAATTCTTATTTGACTCCTGTCTCTTGTTGTCTTTTTTGCTGCTTATTATCACCATTTATATTATTTCTCTTTGTTATTATAGGATATTGTGATGTGTGAGCACCAAATTCTTTCCTTGTGGATCAATAAAGTTTGTCTAAGTCTAAGTCTAAACTCTGAGCTCGGTCCAATCAGAGCAGGAGATGCAGAGCTGTTATGGGAGTTTGTCAGTTTAAAAAGGTGCACAGACAGACGTGAAACTCCCCAAAAACGATGTCGATGTTCACGTTATCTTTGTGCTCAGTAGTTTCCTGCCCTACAAAGGCAGAACGCCCTGGTCAAAAATAGTTCATGTCACTTTGGGGGTATTTGAGACCTCTTTTATCATTTAAATAAATATGTGAAAAATATTGAGCTCAAAATTGACCTTTGACTCTTATTTGTCAGTTCCTGTTCTCTGCCTTTGTATCATGAGTCAAAAATAAGGAGTTGTGCAAAAGCAAAAGGCAGAAAGTTCATAAATATATTTTATTTTAAATCCAACATCTTGCCTCCTTCTTTTTGTTGCAGCCTTGGCACAGGGTCTGAACACATTCAATAAATAAACCTTTGTATTCACTTATACTTCAGTGATCTTTAATGTGAAAGTATTATGTATATTTATTCATACTGTACACACTATACTGCAAAGTCACTTGTGTCAAACAGTTTGACTGTGTAAGTGTCTCCACACGATCCTGATCAGCACTAAACAGGAAATCCAAAACTGTTCTGTATCATTTCAAACAAATGCCATGATGACTCGATCGTGATCGTTAGTTTCTGCTTAAATAAAATTACACTTGAAACAGAAACAAAGTCCAGAAATAAAGTTTACTGATTCCAATATTAGAAAGTCATTCTTGTACAAGGCGTCTGTGCTGACATTCCCATGCAGAGACTCAATGTTTACGCCTATACAATGATTTTTATAAACAAACTATAGTGGGAGGACAGCCTGGTTTAGATTTAGCCCCTCTTCGTCGGTGCACAGAACAGCCAGGCTTCTTCACACGTTGCACAGTCCAATCAGACTCCATCCGGGTGTTATCTGGCCAACAAGTCGTGACATCATCCCTGTCAGTAGTTCTTGTCCTATTTAGATAGTTTCCTATTAGAAAGACTGGAATATCCTGCATTTGTCTTGACACATCTATGAGTCTCACAGCGGTGATTAAAGCCCTGATCTTCACATGACCTCTGTACAGTGACGTGCATTCAGAAGAGGCAGAGCCTCACCTGTCAATCTTGAAAAGAAAAAGAAAAGTTGATTATAAAATATAATACATTTTAAAATTTGTCACCTGGTATGTATTACAAATCCCTTTTCCGTACAAATCCAGTAATAAAAAATATTTTGAATTAAAAATGTCAAAAGGTCTGCATGTTCCAGTCAAATACAGGAAGGAGGAGACGCGCCGTGAGGCAGCACCTTGCTGCTCTGTGAATAGTTTTATCCCATGGTAATACCTAACAAACAGTATCTGTATGCCATTCAAATAATGTGTCATGACACAAAGGCAGAGAACAGGAACTGACAAATAAGGGTCAAAGGTAAATTCTGAGCTCAATATTTTTCACAAACAAATATTTCCTCATTATAGCAACTAGTTGTCAGATACCGGGAGTCCTATCTATTCTACTTTTGTCTGGACAAAACACAAACTTTGAAGTCATGTTGGTAAGTTTCACACTCTGGAGAGTTAAAGTCTTTTGCCTTTGTAGTGCAGTTTAGTTTCAGATCAAAGTTGGAGCTGGAGTTTGTAGTTCAAATCCAGGTGTGTGGCGCTCTGAAGGCAGCAGTGTGCGTGTGTGTGACGTGAGCGGGGTGGGCCGGGCTTCAGTCCAGGCACCATGGCTTCGGTCGGACCCGAGGTGAGTGTTCCCTGCCTCCGCCGCAGTCTACCGTCTCCTCGCGCTCTTTTCTGCGCCGTTCCCCGCTCCTCTCCGGCCGAGCGGAGCCGCGCCGGGACGCACACGGTACCGCAGCCCGTGTCGCGCTCTCCGTTCGCCGTTAGTCGGTCTAAGCCTGCCCGGAGTGGCTTGCTTTTGTGCTGGACCGGAGTGCAGGAAGATGCTACACCCGGGAACGTGTATGGGCCATGCGCGTCCGCCGTGCGCCGATGCCCGGTCCGGCTCCATTCACCTTCCCGGTTCATAACAGTCGTCCGCTTGTGCCAGGCAGCTTTAGCGCTTCAGAATAAACACTACACTTAATGCCTTTCATTCCCCCCGGCATACCAGCACACTTTAGTTACTCCATTTCACATCTAGCTCGCACGAATAGCGGCGCTGCTTAGCTTTTAATGCTAATGCTAACTCCCTTTCAATTCCTGACACCAAAAGCGCGCACTGCCACATCCACTTTGCCCCGAAAATGCCAGTTTCCCCCCCGGTTTGCAGGTGCCCAAAGTGTCGTTCACTCTTTCCACTCTCGCCTGGTTATCGCGTCGTTCGGAAAGCCCGCTGTCCGCTGTCCCGTTCCCCGAGAATGATGCTTTGACTCCCGCTCGCTCCATGTAAACAGAACGCGCCAGGTTGCACGCACCGGCTTCAGCGCTCCGCATGTGCATTTACTCGATATTGTCCTCCACAACGATTTATTTTTAAGTGCATGGGTTTATTCTGCAAAGCTTCACGTTTACAGGTGAATGCATGCGGGGAACGAGGCAGAGAATGCAAAACAAAGAGGAGGGGAGCGAACCCAGGCGTGCACTGCGGGGATATGGGCACAAGTTACGCGCTAATACCCGAACGTGGTGACATTCCGTCTAATGAAGTGCGCGTATGTGTGAAAAAGTGGTTGTCTTTTGTGTTTTTGCTCGTCTTGTGGAGGGGTTTCGGCTCTGGACGGTGTGGACGACAGGGGGCGGTAGCTGCACGTTGGTTTGAGCGCTTTGAGAAGTGCCATGGAGGTCTGCGCTTTCACTTGTGTGGCTGGCGACTGTGTGGAAAGGCGCAGGGGATTGTGATATGGGACCGAAATGTACAGTTTAAAATCGTGTTAAGTGAAGTCAAACGTCTGTTGATTATTTTTTTG
The DNA here is from genome assembly GCF_026225935.1 of Boleophthalmus pectinirostris. Lineage (NCBI taxonomy): Eukaryota > Metazoa > Chordata > Actinopteri > Gobiiformes > Gobiidae > Boleophthalmus > Boleophthalmus pectinirostris. The sequence goes on along the minus strand of NW_026571133.1, from coordinate 45,731,064 downwards.
TATTTGTCAATGCTTGGTTTGTTGACTCCAGTGTTTTGTCCCTGTTGAAACATTATGTCCTGAGGTGCTTGAAAGATTGAAAGATTGAATTACAGATGTGCCAGGCCATGTGTGATGTGTGGTGCAGATCTTAAGTGTCCTATATTACACAAAATTGATTCTTGTTAGGTTTAAAACATGTTATAATGTTAACTCATTAAAAACAAAAATGGAGTTGCATTTTATTTCATTCACGCGTGCTGTAGTGACACTTTATTAGGTTTAGGGTTAGAGGATTAAGCAAATTCAAGCTGCTTTTGGCTAAAAATGTGACTTTTGGCTTCTTTATGGGATCCGAATCTTTTGAATCGGTTCATGTCAAAGAGCCGTTCATTTATTTACATGACAGAAGCCAATGTGGGAAATTTTTTTTTACAAACTATTCACAGACAGATTATTATTAGTCTGTCTACTTCTTCAAAGCTCAAAATGTTCTGTCCCACCGTGTGATGTCATGAAGCGGTAGTTTTCAAGTGAACAACTCCTTTAACCTTGCGTTCAGAAGAGATCGGCAATTCCAGGGCTGAAGTTGTCCAAATGATTCTAGTGAAGGTGTATAGAGTTTAAAAACACAAAGGCAGAGTGTTTTCTGTTTGAGAGAAGAACTTGGCTTCAATATGCAGGATATGTTTGTGATGAGGAGACAACATTAAAACACAGATTAGAAAATGCAGTAATGTGGGCGCTTGAATCTAAAGCCGAAGCAGTTTTGAGTTTCCTTGTGAAATGAATCTGTTATTATTACTGATTGTTCTTCTCCTGTAGTATCCTTGGAGAGGCTGTGAGGAGTGTGTCTGTGGTGGTGGAGCCTTTGGTTGGTCACTGTGTGTTGGTGTTGGTGTCTGTGTCCACACCAGTAGCTTCTGTTGAGTTTCAGATAAAATCACCGCATTTCTATTGGCCTACAGTGTAATTGAGACGAGAGGATTAAGCAAGTTCAAGCTGCTTTGGGCTAAAGATGAGACCTTTCGCTTCTTTATGGGATCTGAATCTTTTGAATTTATTCATGTCAAAGAGACATTCATTTATTTACATGACAGAAGCCAATGCGGGAACTAATTTTATTTACAAACTAATCACAGACAGAATGACCAATGCCAAGAACTGATTAAAATGGTTCAAAGTGACAGTGGGGGTGTGTTTACTCTTCAGAATGATGCAGAACCTAAATAAAACATTGCACTATAATAATAATAATTTAAACAATGCGTATTGTGATGCTAAATGTGTTATTTAGTGGAAAAAGCTCTCTCTCTGTCGCGTCGTCTGCTCTGCTTCTGTAGCATTTCCGTTGTTGAGTTAATCAGTGTCATTACAGTGTCATACAGATTAAGAAAAAGATCCGGCTCATTTCAAAAATGATATTCAAATCCAACCGACATCCTTTGATTACATCTTTTTTTTTTTTTTTTACCAGGGCTATAGTAACTTAATTGATTAATTGTTATTCAAAACTAATTGATTATTCAAATAATTGACATCTAATTTAGTAATAGAATCATTGTTTATATAGAAATATGTGCACTGTAAGTCAAGGTTTTATGGCTCCAAAAGCAGTAATAAAAAAAATAAAATGTCATAGAAAATGTGTTGGAAAACCTCATCTGTCTTAAATGGCTTCAAGCAGCACCACCCAGTTTTCATTTGGGTCAAATGAAGTTAAAATATCATGTTCCCAGACTTTTCACAATCCAAACAAATAATAATTGCTTTATTAATGGATTAGCCAAATGATCCTTATGTTGCATCCCTAATGTTTCAGTTGTAGGCCTTGTGTTTTTAGTAAACTGACAGAACCACAGACTGTGCTCCTGCCCGGTCCCAAAGCCTCGCTTGTACCGTCCTCGTGTGTTCCCTACAGAGAGCTTTCCCTCTGGTCCTCAGAATAACAGGCTGCTACGTGCCTGCCTCCATATGAACAACATGAATCCTCTGGCTGCATCTTTGTGCCATTCTGTCCAAATAAAGCCTCAGTAGAACAAAGCAGAGGTTTGGATGAAGGAACAGCTCATGTACAAGCACGCTGCTCACACCGCCGCTGTTTCAGCATAGAGCTTCAGCTTCAGCTAACCACTCTGTAGTCGACTGTAGTCGAGCTTCATTTCCATCATACATTGAGACTTTTAATAAATGTTTAAATACATTATGTTGACTGAGGGCTTTTAAAGAATATTTATGAATAAAATGTATTGACAAAAAGCAGAAATGTTCTTGTTGCCTCTGTTATGGAAGATTTCTGAGTGTGTTATAGTTCAGTGAATAACATCCTTTAGAAATAAAGGAGTAATGACTTGATCAAACACAGACCTGTAGTCTTACTTTTGCACAGCTCGAACTTAAGGAGACCTTTTGCTGTAGTATTGAGGTAACAAGTATATGTGACTATAGGCTTTATTCTGAGCTAAAATGCTCAAATAGCCACTCCTGTCTCCAGGGATTCAGCTGAAGTCTAAATAACAGGGATAGTCCTTGTTCCATAAAAGAATGTCACCCATAGATATGCATTTGAATATATCTGCAAACAGTATTCTGCAGGAGGAGCGCTGCTCAGCACTTGTCTCTGATGTCGTGAGTGCGTGTCTGTCACGTGTGGTCAGACGTGCAAACTCACCTAAAGACGTGTGATTGTGAAACATGTTGCATAAAGATGGTGGTTGGTTAGCACCTCCAAGACAGTGGATTTGCCCTTGAGTCAACAAGTCCTCAATGCATCAACTTTGTCTCCTTAAGCTCTCTAGAGGTTCTTAACCTTTTTTTTTTTTTTTTTTTTTTTATCTCGAGGCCCGACAAAGTCCCCTGGGGCCTGATCTCATATTAAATCTATTAGATTGTTGTAATTTCAGGGTCCTTTGGTGGGTGCTAGCAGCCCTACTTTGGGCCCCGGCCTTATGGTTATGGAATGCTCTAGATTACTCTTTTGTTCTCTTATCGAAACCCTCCGTTACCTACTCCCAGCATTTCCATTGCATTGGCGGAAATTAACTTTCATGATCACATGATTACAGTGCAAGCATTTAAAGAACGTCACTAAAATAAGAAATGCTGAGAATGTTTTAAACAAGATTCTTGAGGCTATTCACTGATATCAGTCATTGCAAAGCATAATTCAGTAGGAATTTAGTTTGGTTTGTAAAAACACTATTGCTCAGCTTTGGTTTGAGAACAGACTGGCAGTGGTGGTCCACCTCTGTGCGCTACACCATCTGAAAACATGTTTCTAACCTGAAGCTCTGCACACATCCAAAGAGTCATTCCTAGTAAGGTGAGAATTACTAGTAAGGAGAGAACTAGGGATTTGAAATGCTTACTTTCTTCTTTCACTGTTCAAAAGTGCTTTTATTTATGTTATATTTATAGCAACATGTCACTGCAGGGTTGTGTTTTTTCACCACTGTTATTCGTGTACAGTCAGATGAGATGCCACATTCCTGTGATAGTACATCTCCATGTGTGTGTTTGGTCAGTGGATGACCAGTCCCATTACACAGCAGCTTTGTCATTTAGGCAGAAGCCAAAGGCGGAGCATCCACATGAACCAAAAACAAACATGCCAACAGGTGCAAAATGACATTTCTTTTTGATGTTGTGGGAAAGATGTTTGCATTTTCCTCTAGTGGATTCAGCAAAAGTTTTCTGCCTGCTCCACTGTTGTGACTCTTCCTCTAATTAACATGAAGCATCTGTCTGAATGTTCCTGCTTTTTCCTTGTTTCTGTCTGCAAGAAAAAGCCCAGAGTGTGATACACATTCTATCTCCAATTATTAGAATATCATGAAAAAGTTTTCATAGATTCATGACACAGAGTCAAGCTTTCAAGCCTTTATTTTTGACATTTTGATGATTACGGCTTACGGGTATTTAAAAGTCTGTCTCAGAAAATTTGAATATTACCCAAAATAATAATAATAAAAAAAGGATACTTTAAACAGAAGAGTCAGGCTTCTGAAAAGCATGTTCATTTCTATGCACTATTTAATACTCGGTTGGGTCTGCTTTGACATGAATTACTGCATCAGTGCGTCCGCGAGCTGCCGCGTTCCAAAGGAAGTGAGCATGTTCACAATCGACTCCAATTTCACTTTCTATTAAAAAAGCGTCCCCCTCACTCTGTAACTGCTGCTGTCATGATCCTCATTCTGGTCTTTATGATTCTGATGTTTTTATCTCACTATTTTGTCTATAAATCAAGATATGAATGTTAAAGAAGACGTCTTGTGCTTCTGTTTGCTGTATAATCTACAGCCTGTATGGATATTTTTGAATTCGATATGATAGCAGTAAAAGGGGCTTTGGAGATACCAATAGTTGATATAACAGAAAATATATTTAGTGATGTAAAATGTAAATCTTCTGTAAATCTGTAAATCTTCAACTGATTATAAACCATTGAATGATAGTTCATGAACACGTTCATATTTTGGGTGAATGTGAACTGAACACCTGTATTACTGCCTGATGAACAAACTGAACATGTTCAGTCTGGTGTCTGTGAACGGCATGTACTTCTGTTTAACTTCATTTAATAGGGATCCAGATTTCTTTAATGTTCCAGGTGAAAACCCGGCTAAACACACCATAAAGAGCCCGCAATATTTAGCAGAAAACCATTCAATCTTACAACAACACGTGCTACCAGCGCCGCATTGCTGCATGCGTCATCCAAACGAGACAAAACACTTGGTGCTCTACTGCACATGTCTCCTGCAGAAAGAGCAGCTCTCCTGTTTGTATCATGTCAGCAGATTTCAGGCTGTCTCGTGGGTGAGTTTTCTCATCATGTACACACCCACGCAAACGGGTCATTAAGACCCACTCACTATCCCACTCACTAATGTTCATTTAGTATCAGAATTTATTTTATCACAAGCTGATGAACTGTTTTAATGCTGTCAACAGCCCTAACTAACGCAGCAGATTCATGTGAACCACACTGACAGCGGTGCTTTCTGCACTCAGGCTGTGCACATCCACCATGCTGATAAACAAATAATCCGTCTGTACCATAGACTGTATGGTCTGTATTGTAGTAGACTGTATGGTCTGTAATGGTCTGTACTGTAGTAGACTGTATGGTCTGTACTGTAGTAGACTGTATGGTCTGTACTGTAGTAGACTGTATGGTCTGTACTGTCGGGGGTGAAAGCTGCAGCTGCTTCTCGTGTGACTGAACAGACAAACACTGGAGAAATGTTGTTCTCTAAATGTTCATGTGAACTCTGGTTGGATGAGGATTCAAAATTTGATATGAAGATGAAATCTAACACATAGTTTCATTGTTAAAACTGATAAAATAATCTGTGGTTCTGTATGGCCTTTGGCAATTATATTGAAAAATACTCGCTCACAGCAACGTACTGAAAAAGAAAGAACGATGAACTAGTTCATTTTTTGGAACTATGAATGAACTATTAACTATAAACTAGTTCATTTACACATCAGTGCAGGTTCAGTAATGTTCAGCCACTGTAGTCACTTTACACTAGGCCAGTGTAAAAGAAAAAGGGCTGTTTATGTGTGGGAGCTACAGCAGCTAAGCACTGACCCAATGAGAAATAACCAAAAGTAACTTCAAAACCAACACATTTGTGACACTCACTGCTCACACAGACACCTCTCAGATCACACATCTGTAAAAAGAACATAATGCAGCATGTACACAGCAGCTGCATGTGTCCTCTGTCTGTGGGACAGTCATTTCTTCTCTGCCTTCACACTTTAATAAAAACAGCAGTAGTTTTGTTTCTGGCCTAAACTGCGCTGAAGTTCACTTTTATTTATAGTTAATATCTTAGATCAAACAGAAAAGCTTTTAAAACAGCGCCTCGGTTTTGCCTTAAAGAAGATGCTGAGATCGCACTGGTGTAAACAAGAGCAACTGAGTCACGTGATGTGACTCTGGGGGTGCGTTCAGGGTCAGTACGGCATCACGGACAAATTACTTCACAGATAAATATTGAAGCGGTGCCACATATTAGGACATTTATCTGTCTGTAAATTGGCTTAAATTGACATAATACAGAGTCTGAGCTTAAAACCAGGTATAACATGTTGACATGGACTAGTGGCCCATATCGGCAAAATTTATACCAATAGCCAATATGTCTCCAAGTGCCCATATTGCTTCATTTGACTGTAGCCGAACACTATGGGTGACATCACACTCCCTTAGTCCACTTCTTTACACAGTTGGTGGTTGTGACCAATCAGGTCGCTGGGGCTTTGAGGATTTCAGTCTTCATGTTGTGATAATAGAACATCCCTACAAAATCTAACCTGTAAATGTTTTTGAGAATGGAGGTTCTGTGTCAGCCCCGCAGACACAGAACCTTACCCAGGTCCATGAGTATGCAGTATCACTCTGCCCTGAAACCAGCCCAACAACAGAGCAAAGTGTCCGGGCTTGAAAAAAAAGTCACATACATGGGACAAATTTGGACCTTTCCTAAACAGGTTTGGTAAAGGTGTTAATCTATATCAGAATTCTTGTCAGACTGAAGAGTGATTAATTAAAAGAAACTACCAATATTTAGTACGGAAAATCACACTAGCTCACCTGCCTTTTATTCCATCAAGTTTTAGTTCCGAGCCTCAGATCCAGTAATGTGTCTTTCCGTTCTTTTGTGTCTTTTGTGAGTCATATTCTGAGCTGTGTCCGCTTGTTGTGTTCTATATAAAAAGCTCATACTTATTCACCATTCTTCCACTGAATATGACTCGATCATTCTGCCTGTGTTCTTGTGAAAACCTCTTGAGGTCACATGATCAGTGGAGCAGGAGGAGAATAGGTTGAGAACACTTTGTCCTTGCACCCGTGGTTCAGTACTTGCGCTCTCTGCAGCGTACGGCCCTGCTCCTCCTCGGCCTTGGTCACATCTGAAGACCATTACTCTGCAGTCTCAACACCTCATGTCATCATCAACTCGAGTCTTCTCCATAATACCACACTGGTATGGACCACGAGTTGTGGACAGTGTCTGGTTTTATCAGCGTGCTGAACCATTAAGCCATAATACTACATAAATAGTTAATCTAATCCAACAGCAGTCAAATATTTACATACTACGGCTTTTGGCGACAACCCAGCCTGTCCACAGGATACACTCCTCTGACTATCTTTCATTTACTAAGGACTATTGTTACAGAACAGAAGGAGAGCTACTCCTGTGTCTCAAGAATAAATGATGGAAATACATTTTGTGTTTATTGCGTTTGCCCTGATGCCCAAAACCAATCCAGGTGGTTCCTGGAAACTGATGCTCTGAAAAGTCGTGAGATGGTTGTGCAATTTCTAAAGATAGTCCATGTGAATTGTGCTGTGGTGGTTTTGAGCAGGTCACAGTAGCAAACACTTGTGGTTTGAAGTGCAATTCATCAGATTGACTTGTAATTTCACCAAAAAGTTAACATTATTTAACTAAAAAGCTTAGTTTTTTCAATTTTGGTATAGTTTATAATTTCACTCCCGGGTTGGAGATGGGCAGCAGATGAGACATACATAAAGGTCATTCTAGAACTGTTACCTGGCACCAATACCAACCATGTTACCAAGGACCAAAATGTGACTACATTAGGGATACAGACATCAGCACCCATATTGAACTTTTTTGTGGATTGATTCTGAGATATAGGCTCAACTGATATCCCATTTTGGTTTATAAATTGTGTAATAGGATCCAGTGTTGGACCAAAACATATTATATAATGGCATGACATTACATTAAATGTGTATTTTTACAAAGCTGTTCTGTAATTACTTAAATGATAAATAACAGTTAGAATTTTTATTTTTTTATTTTTTTACCATAACCTGTTTGTATTTTAACCTCTAGTCAAAATTGCAGAATAGTTATGAAGAAAAAATAAAATTATGACACCTTTATTTTGTTAAAAGAATGTTTAAAAGAAAAATGCCTTCCTTGTGTGTTCATTTCTCTGCATTTTTGGTTTTGATCTTGATGACATAGACATATTGTGTTTTTTAGAACTGACTTCCTGCACTTTAAACTGCACTCTACTTCAGTTTACTGCTCAAAAGACTTTCACTTCGCAGTAGTTGGCCAGCGGTCATACTAAAGTGTAACACATCAAGCAGAACAGGTTTACATGTTTGAAAATGTTCTAAAAATCTAAAAGGGACATGCAGTGAGTCATACGTAAATGAACTAAGATTTCAGTGGAACAATAGAAGGAATTTCACAGCCATGCCTTTTTGCCCTCTGCTGGACTGTCAGACTGCTGCAAGTCTGCAACAAGCACATGCAGATAAAATACACACGTTTGTTTTTTTCTTGTAAGATGAGCACTTTTATATTTGGAGAATAATCTGTCGACCAGTTTAGATAATTCCCGTCCTCCTCACTTTTCTCTAGTGTTGAGACGCTGATAGTGAGGCTCGTATCACAATGGAAATCAAAACACTTCGGGCAATAGAATGTGATTAAATGGTAGAACTTTCTTTTCTGTTCCCATGTGTCTTATATGTGTGTAATCCCTCAGTGGTCCAGGTAGGTTTCATAGTGCTCCATGGGTGTATACTAGCCTATGTGCTCTTATACTTGTTCTGATACAGCTCGACATAATTCTAAAGACATTCAGGAAACTAATTTCTGTCCTGTCATTGGGACTTTTTCAGTATCTGTGGTTATGACCAATCAGAGCGATGGGGCTTTGAGGATTTCAGTCTTCATGTTGTGATAATAGAACATCCCTACAAAATCTAACCTGTAAATGTTTTTGAGAGTGGAGGCTCTGTGTCAGCCCCGCACACCGTACCTTGAGTACTTTTATATTTGGTGTAGAATAATCTGTCGACCAGTTTAGGTCATTCCTGTCCTCCTCACTTTTCTCTAGTGTTGAGACGCTGATACTGAGGTAGGTACCACGGTACCACAAGGGAAATCAAAACACTTCAGACAATAGAGTGTGATTTTCAGCATTAAATTGTAGAACTTTCTTTTCTCTTCATATGTGTCTTATATGTGTGTAATCCCTCAGTGTCCAGCAGGTTCCATAGTGCTCCATGGGTGTATACTAGCCTATGTGCTCTTATACTTGCTCTGATACAGCTCAACATCATTCTAAACTGATTCGGGAAACTCATTTCTGTCCTATTAATGTGACTTTTTCAGTATCATTACCAGCTCAAATGAGAATCTGGTTTCAGCACTAGTTATAGGATCGATTAGTATCTTTTAAATTTTTTTGACAACCCTGTTTTGGAGTCTAACTGAGATCTGGTGGTCTCAGTTCTGGCAAACATCCAAGCATAACAACATTTCTACTTAAACTGAGCAGAACAGCTTTCCTTGTATGAACAGACTAATTCAGATTCCTGTTTTTGCTGAAGAACCATTACACAAGTGTGCTCTCTGAACACTGCTCACTCTCCTGTGTCTCCCTGTCCCCCTAGTGGCCACCTTCTACCCTCTGCAGGCTGTTATGTGGCAACGAAATGGCGGAGCTGTGCAGGAGCCTCATGTTCCTCGGTTTCCTCCCCTCCCCCTCCTGCTGTCTGCACTGACGTCATCCCTCTCTCCACAGCTAGGGGGAGCCCTCGTCTCCATGGTTCCTTTCCAGAGAACTGGTTCTTCAGGAGAAACATCTAGAAGGGTCAGAGCGTTCAGAGGAGGATTGGGGACAAGATGGTTCAGTCAGGAGGAGTAGCTAGGTGGTCATGTTGTCAGTGTGGTCCTCTGACGCTGTGTTGTGGTGGAGCAGGTGGGCTTTTGTTCAGGTCCTGTGGTGCGTTCACTGTCAGACTGTAAAGGAAATGTAAACTCCTATTGCTTTCTTGAGAGTACTGGGCAATTTGATGAGAAAATAAATCATGTCGCAATGTTAAAATTTTCCAAATCTGAGTTGTTGATGTCCAAACCTGACCACAACATCACATAACAACAACATAACAATTTTAGTTTCATTTTCTTAAGATGGCTTTCAATATTAATTTCATGAACATTAAAATAACAGCCTTTTAATAATTACCTTTGCGTTTGAATTGGCTGCAGACTTTGACATTATAAAGATTGAGCTGATCTTTGACTGTTAGACATGAGTGAATCTCTGGCGTGATTCAGATTCCATTAATTGCACTGCACAGGCCTAATTAAGAGGCTAAACAGTGTTCTAGTCCAGTCAATACACATGCCTCTAACAATACAGCAAGACTGCAGCAGAGCCGGTTCCCCAAGAGCTGCTCTAAGAGACATGTCCTGTGTGTTTTGTGAGGTTAGATATGATAAGAGTAGGAAAGGTAATCTGCTGTTGACTGTGAGGGGGTGTCAAAGTGCATGTTAGGACAGCAACAACTAGAGACAAAAGACACAAGCTTTGAACAGTCCTGTGTGTTCAAATGAAATGAATGGAAAGAGGTTTGCTCTGTGTTTCATGATGATACTTTGATGACAGTTTGATGGATATTGTCCTTCATGTAGCTACAGCAGAGGAGCTCTTCATGTCAGACCCAGAACATGGGAACTGAGATGAAATCAACAGTTGTTACAGTTTTAACATTTTGATGGTTTGGTTTTTGATTTTATATAAAGATTCATGACTACCAGTCTTTCACTGTGGACATGTGTTCTGTCTGAGTGATTATGTTGCGATGTTGGTAGAGCTGCTTCTGTTTGAATGGAGCCACAGTCTCTACATTCTTGTCCCATTTGCTCCAGTGTGGGAGAGCCAGCAGTGTACTTGAGGTTTGTTCAGAATTTTTATCCACAGCTCAGTGTGTGCCAGTGTCAGCTTCACAGGAAACCAGGTCCAAACATGGACCTTTGGGACGTGTGTGTCATGGAGCTGTAACACAAGAACCAGAGGTCCTTTAAACTGTGTGGAACATACATTTGTCTCTGTTTTTCTATTCAAGTAATGCAGTAGATAAGTGTCCAATAGAAGACTCTGAGGCTTTTGATGTCACCTCTGTGGTGATACTCTATTGAAGTAATATGTCATTTAGATACTAGTTTTTGTATTGATTAGTGCACATTCTAGACAATCTTTTTACACCCCATAGACCCTGGAGCAGAGTTTACCCAAAGAACAGGTCAGGCTGGTGCTGCTGGGATGAGCCATGGAACAATATTGTAATTTGGTGTCACAATTATCATGGACAAAATAACTGAGATTATATCACAATAATTTTTAAAGTTGCTGACAGTTTAAAAATTTTACTGATATGAATAATTATCATTTTACTATTATGAATAAGTTTCATATTTCAGCTGTTACACTGTTGTACTTTATAATCAGTGAAAACAACAATGATCTAGAAGAGAACATTATGGATAAGTGTTGTTTTTCCTGCATATTCTGCTGATAGAATGGTGATTCTCTGTTATATAATTATGAGAATCGCCAACAAAATGTCCCACTAATGATTATGTCTGCCCTTTTGATCACTATAAACCATCTTATTGTTTGTAGTCCTGTCTGTAGCTGGGACAGTGACAGAATGAAGGCGTTGATCTTAAATGTGTGCTACATGCACAGAGAGCTGGAAGGATCCCTGTTTCTTTTGAATGGTCACCATTTGCAATTCAGAGAGGCTTCTGTTATTTATCTTAAAAATGTCTTTAGCAAACACATCAGTTTATCACAATTACATTTGTAATCTGAAGCAATTAGTAAAATTGGCACCAGTCAACTACATTTGGCTGCAGCGACATGACGGATTTAAAAATAAACGTTACAAATAATGATTATCTCAGCAGGAGCTTTTGACCAGTGTATGCAGATTTCAGACTCAGTTTGAACTGAAGTATATATTTTTTTCCACTGTAATTCAGCTCGTTTGGGTCATCTTAGTTTGAATTTCTAATCTTTCAATAACAATAATGACACAATGAGACATTTGTTATTGGTGGTCACTTCCATTATGCTCTTCTTTCTTTTTCCACTCCTCTTCTCCCCCTGGTGGTGAGAACATGTCACGTTCCTGTTGCTCTGTGCCTCTAAAATGGAGGAACAGAGAAATGTCCCTCCTCCCCTCCCCCTCCTGCTGTCTGCACTCAAGCCTTCCCTCTCTCCACCTGTAGGGGGCACAGCTCTTCTCCAAAGCCACAGGATGCTCTCGTTCTGAGGGACTTTTGGAGGTGGCCTCACTTGTAGGTTCAGGTGGAGCTGTTAGTCGTGGTTCTTCATGTTTCAGTGTGCTCCTTTGAGACGCTGAAGGTGATAGGTGATCTGTCTGTAGTGTGCGTCTGCTGCTCAGGCCTGATTTAACCTACAGTAAAACCACTTTGCTTTTCCTGACGGAGGATTGGCTGTGGACCTCTAGACCTACATTAGAAACGACAGCAAAGATATCTATTTGTGATTTTCCCGACGAGAACTGCAGTCAGATTTACGATATATGTTTTAACAATAGAATTCTGCTCTGAGTTCCCATTCTAAACGCACCCAGAAGAACTGACAAAAAGACTGAAATCTGAACTAACAAACTAATACAAGAATCCCATTTCAGAGCATGTTTGTACAGATCTAAAGGAGAGGCTAAGCAGCTTTTATGCAGAAGAAAACAGACTTAGAAACTGTGGTACTACAGGAACTGCAGCCTTTAGGGTTTGCTGATTGCATCCATTTGATTGTGATTCATTTTGCAGCCCTTACATTAATTTCTCCGGACTGATTGAAAAGCCAAACAGTGTACTTAGTCTGGTCGGTCTCGTGGCAGGGCTCCAGGGCTTAATAACACACCAACAGAACAACTACACCCAAGTGAACATTTTCAATGCTGTCTTAAAACGCGCCCCTTGTACCATTCACCTTTTGAATTTCAATCAAGAACGAAAAACAATGAAATGGGAAAACAGTTGATTTCATTACTCCTTTTTAGTGTCAAACAGAAAACAGATGTTGACCTCTATTTCCAATATTTAATTTAAAATTAATTTAAAATAACACCAATTAAAAAACTGTCTCTGTGCCTATTTCCATTTTGATATTTTATTCTCTCTGTTTTATTTGCTCCGGAGGTTCTGCTGCTAGAAGGACTTGCCTGAAAATCAAGTTTGTGGAAACATGTCACCTTCTTTCATAGCGATGGGTTTAAATTCACGTCTTAGAAAGTCACTGTTGATCTCCACGATGAGAAACAGATAGCAGGGATTAACTCTCCTTTGTTCAGTTGACCCTGAATTCAGACACGGCGCTGAGCAGCAGAACTTTGGGGCAAATAAACCAGAGAGAATAAAATATCTAAATTAAATACATGGTTTTTGATTGTTATTTGAAGTAAACTATAAATTAAATATTGGAAATAGATCTGCTTTTTTGTTTGACACTAAAACGGAATAATGAAATAACAAACTGTTTCCCTTTTTCATTAATTGAAATTCAAAAGAACAAACTTTACATGGACCAAACGCCTGTAGAGAATGTGAAAAGCTTCTCTTGTACAAGGGAGGAAAAGCGAGCGATCGGTTCTGCAGTAGCTAAACCTCTCAAGGCTCTGCTCAAATAAACATGTGTGTGTGTTTGTGCATGTGTGTGTTTGTGCATGTGTGTGTTTGCGTGTGTTGGTGTTGTATATTGCGATAAGAGGGAGAAAGGTGGTCTGCTATTGGCTGTAGACACCTTGGCGCTACGCTGTGACCATGGGGTGTCAGAGTGCATTCTGGGACATAAAACAACTCTGATTTGGAGAACTGTCAGAAGACTCGATGAGCTCTGAGTATTCCAGACTAATGTGTTGATGGACATTGCTCTTCTTGTTGTAGCGACAGCAGAGGAGCTCTTCATGTCTGAGCCAGAAAGTGGGAAGGTTTTTACTGTCTGAATGTTTTTGATGGCTTTGTTTTTGGCCTGTGTAAAAGTCCAGATTACACCTTTAAGTCTTCCAACATAGTGATTGGATTGTGCTGTTTGTAGATCTGCTTCTGTCAGTGTGGAGCTCATGGTTCTACATTCCTGTCCCATGTGCTCTCGTGTCAGTGTGCAGTGAGCCAACGCTGAACTTCAGGTTTGTTTTGCATTTAAAGACACTACTCACTGTGTGTCAGTGTATGGTGTTATAAACCAGAGACCAATGGGAAAACGTGTCTGAAGCCTCTTTACAAACAATATCCCGGTCTTATCTCTGAAGCCGTATACGACTGTAATCTCATGTCTTCTTAAACTGCATTTCTCTCTTTTGTGTAATGTAGAAGCCTTGTCACACTTTGATGCCTTTGTTGTCACCTCTTTATGGAAATACAGATCCAATTTAAATCATTTTTTTTTTATTGATTAGTTTATATCGTTGTCGACAGGTCAGACTGGTGCTCCGGTCTGGGATTGCTCTGACACTGTGAAGTTTATGGCTGTTGCACGCTCTCAACTGCTGGCTTCGGTTATTTGATTAAAAATCCGCTGATCTCCTGAATCTGCAGGCGACTCCATGCCCCTGTGTCTCCATTCCTGTGAAAGGGCTGCCTAACCCTTCAGCTTTGACCTCCCTTGGATTAGTTTACTGCTTCGTTATTTGTCTTTTGTCGTTCTGACCTGTATAGTTAGTTTTGAAACATGTACAGAGTATCACAATGGAAATGTGTCCAATTGTTCATCTTTAATCCATGAGAGAAACCTATTTTCTTCTTTCATGATCATTCATATGTCATAATAATTACATTAATAACTGTAGCTGCAAAGCAATTACTACACTATCAGCAGCACATATCTACAGCTGTGAGTACTTTCATGTCTATAAAGGAAAGCTTTAAGGGGAAAACCTCGCTCATAATTGTTTTCTCAACAAGAGCTTTTGAATCAGCTCAAGTTTCTGAAGTGTTTCCAAGCAGATACAGTGACACAGCCTTCAGCTAATGTCTACCATTCCATGCTTTTTGCGCTCCTCTTCTCCCCCTGGTGGTGACAATATGTCATGTTGTTGTTGCTCTGTAGCTGTAAAATGGAGGAACAGAGAAAAGCTGGTCCCCTCCCCCTCCTGCTGTCTGCACTCACACCATCCCTCTCTCCACCTGTAGGGGGCACAGCTCTTCTCCAAAGCCACAGGACATTATTGTTCTGATGGACGTTTGGAGGTGGCCTCACTTGAAGGTTTATGTGGAGACATTGGTCCAGGTTCTTCATATTTCAGTCTGATGCTCTGATCTTTGTGCATCTGCTGCGTGTCACATTTGGGCCTCGAGAAAAAGAAAACCCTGTGATTGTGTGGCCCTGGTGCTCGAATCCTTTTCTCTTTAGGTGAAAAATGAACATCCAACTGACTAGAGGTGACGAGCATGGAGTGGAGATCTTCTGGTGACAGTGAATAACAGTGAGACAAGCAGGAGGAACAGAGCTGAGCCTTGTACTGAGAGCCTGTGTGATCCCATAGGCTGAGCTGTAGAACAGAGCAGAGTGATGTCTAGAGGCCTGTGCTGCGTGAGGGATGAGCCAGGGTTTAATATCTGGCCTGCTGCTGTGGCCAATAACCGGTATTTGCTGATACTGATGTTAACCTGAAGTAAAATACCTTTACAGAATAAGAAATACATTAACATCACAATAAAAACAAATCTAAACATAAATAATCATCACAAAATTAAAGATTAAAATTAAAAAAGACAGAGAGACATTAATTACATAAATTAGAGAGAAGAGTGCGGAATGAAAAGCTTTCAGTTATATGCACAGTGAAACACAACTGTTCTGAGTCTGGATTTAAACAGCGTCACAGAAGAGTCTGTCTCACATGTTCAGACTGTTCCAGGTTTTAGCTGCATGAACCTGAAACTCTGACTCCCCTTGTTTAGTCGTGACTCTGGGCACCAGCAGGAGGCCGGTCCCTGAGCTCCTCAGAGTGTGAGATGTTCATATGACACTAACATGTCACAGATGGACTTTGGTGCTCGACCATGGAGACACTTGTACAAGCAGAGCTGCTTTAAAGTCTATTCTCTGATGCACTGAGGATAAACTGGGACTGACACGTGTTACACAGACACCAGGGCAGCATTGGAAAAATATCATTATCACATATTGCTCCTGTCCACCTGTCAAGCACTGAGACACAAAGGGACAGAGAAGAGCAGTGTGTGCAACTAATCTTGAATTTCACTCAGGATGAATCAAGTATTTATCCGTCTTTGCATTTAACTATAACGCCCATCTCTTAGAAAGAGTATCCCCAGTTGCTTTGTTTCTGTTTGAACTGTAAAGAGTACATTTGTCATGAGCTGTGACGTATCTGCGCTGTAGCCTGCTCGAGACATCAGTCAAAGTGTATGTTGTGTTGTGTCTGTGGGGAGAAAGGGCACTTCTGCCTCTGTATGAAGTGCCAGCCTCTTGTTCTCTGTACGTCCAACATGAACATTTGAAGGAAATACAAACAAGAGACACCAAGTTCTGTAAATGCAGAAAACAAAAGCTGCAGGGTTAGATCAAATGTCAAGTCCAAGTGTAATCTTTTTGGAGAATTTCTCCTAGTTTTAAGCCACAGGCAAATTCAACAGACCAACAGAAGCTGATTAGTGCTTGAGTTTGCTGGCCTTGGAACTATCCCTCAGTCTTAAGAACAAAAAGGTCTGAGTGCATGCTGATGTGTGACTGAATTTGCTAAAACTGCACTGCCTAATCAGTAGAGCGACTTTGAGAATGTGAAATTATGATTTATTTATTTTTGCAAGCTTTCTGATTAGGATTCTGTTCAGAGTTTACATTTGGGTGCTCTGGCAAAAAGGTAGCGATCACATTTTTTCCTCATATTGTGGTGCGCTGTAGGGTCAGGGTTATCAACGTTTGACAGAAAACTGAAACATGAAATACTCCACTACTTCAAGAATCTCATACATTTCACAGCATGTCCGTAGAAGTCTGACTACACTGCTGACTGCCTGTTTGCGTCTCAACTTTTGCTATGTTTAGGTTTAGTTTCAGCTGCCTTCATGTGCACCGGTCTCAGGGGGAAACAGTTACGTCAGTCTACAGGGTGTTGTTGCGCTCAGATAAAACATACTTCTCTTTTCTTGAATGAATTGTATTTAATATTTTCATTTTAAAATTCACAAACTTGATCTCTCGGTTTCTTTTGTATTTTACTTCTTTGTTTATTCTTAATTACAAAAAACATGGCCAAGTTGTTTGTTATAATTTAGTGTTTTGGTTCTCAGTGCCTCACATGACTCTCATTTGTGTTGCCAGTTTCAAAGCTTGAAATGGGTTTAAACCTAAAATGCCTCTCTCTGATGTGAATGGTCACTCTCTAAACCCCAACCAATCCCGAGTCAGTGCTAGTGCAGCGTCTGCAGCTCAGAGGGAATTCTAGAGGTTCTGAGCTTCACACGAGGTCTGAACATAAACTGAGAATGAGACACACTTGTATGTCTCTATCTCAGACCTGGGCATTGTGCAGCTCCCGGGCCACATACAGCCCTTTGGTTGACTCTGACCGGCCTTTTTAAACTCATTTGGAATTAGAAAAAATAAACATTTTATAATTTTGCATCATACATGGACCAAAGCTGCATTACTTTTATTTTAGAGGTATTTTTAAATGACATTTTTGTTTGGCAGCCTCACTTTTTAATTTCTTAGTCCTAACATAAACTCTTACCAGCTTGTCAGAACAATGCTGTTTACGGCTTTTATTATTTTATTATGCAGAATTGACTTAAGCATTTTGGCTCGGCACTCTAAAATATTTTCTGTTTCTCATGTGGCCCCATGGATAAAATAATTGCCCACCCCTGGTCTGTCTGCAGGTGAAGGCTCTGGAGCCAC
The DNA here is from genome assembly GCF_026225935.1 of Boleophthalmus pectinirostris. Taxonomy (NCBI): domain Eukaryota; kingdom Metazoa; phylum Chordata; class Actinopteri; order Gobiiformes; family Gobiidae; genus Boleophthalmus; species Boleophthalmus pectinirostris. The sequence goes on along the minus strand of NW_026571133.1, from coordinate 45,713,325 downwards.
AGGTACAGTTGTGATTGTACCGTTTTAAAACTGCAATAGCACAGACTACATATAGGGTAAACAAATTAGGAAAACATTTCACAAGGCAATATCAGCCTGGATTTGCAAGGTAAAGTAATTGGTGAGAGCAGTGACTTGTTTCAGTTATACTAGAGCAAGGACTGTGTGTCGTGCTGATATACCAACTCCTGTTATTACAGAGAGTTTTGCCTTTGAATAAAGAGACCTTTACTGCTCCACCCTACTTGAAATGATCGAACAATTAAATGTGTGATCAACTGAAATATAAATTACTTCTTTCAAAAACTGAACCCAACGTGATTACAAAACTGTTTTCATGTATTATCTGAGACCTTATCACAGTATCACAATATTGAAGTGTTAGAATCCATCTGCTCATTACTGTTTTTGTCGACTGATGTGTTTTGCTTCATGCACACTGCCGACATTGATTGTTTAGAATCCAGAGGAGCTGATGGCCGATAAACTCCCACAACCTGTTTTCAGTGTTGGGGAGTAGCAGATTACATGTACCAGAGTTACGTAATCAGAGTACTAATTATGAGTAACTGTATTCAGTTACTGTTTCAGAGAGTGGTAATTGGGTTATAGTTACTTTGTTGAAATAAATGGATTACACGTGTTCCTGTTTTCACATGTTGGGCTATTTTTGGGCTATTCACTTTTTTTTGTTTTTTTTGTTTGGTAATTCCACTCATTGCCAGACACTAAACCAGGTCTAAACCCAGGTCCAAACCAGTTCTAAACCAGGTCTAAACCAGGACTAAAACCAGATCTAAACTAGGTCTAAACCAGGACAAAACCAGGACTAAAGCAGGACTAAAACCAGGTCTAAAACCAGGACTAAACCAGGGCTAAAACCAGGACTAAACTAAGACTAAACCAGGTCTAAAACAGGATTTAACAGGACTAAATCATGCTGTGCGGACCGTCTCTCCTCCTCTTCTATCAATAATATTTTTAATACAGTTAAGTAAAGTCTGGGCTTTTCTTTTTTGTTTTAGCAGACAAAACTTCTTATGTGAAGATTTCCTCGTCTTTGCTTCTCTACAGCAAACCAAGTAATCCAAAGTATTCAGATTACGTTACTCACTTTAAGTAATTTAATGGATTATGTTACAAACTACATTCTGGGGTATGTAATCTGTAATCTGTAGGGGAATACATTTGAAAAGTCACCTTCCCAACACTGCCTGTTTTACCACAAACTGATTAAGAGAACAGTGCAGTCACATTTTTGGACTTCAGTGTTCAAATAAAACTGGATGCATGTATTCTTTATGCGTTTTTAGGTGGCTGGTTGGGCTGAACAAAATATGGGCCTGTGCTGGAGATTTAAGGCTGATTAGCTGATAAAGAAGGAAAAACAAATGTTCCTTGACTGTGCTCTTGAGCTCTCCTGTGTGTGCTCTGCTTTTGTAAAAGGAACCAGACTCATCACTGTGACTCCTCCACACATTGTGCAGAGCGGAGAGCAGACGAGAGCCTCCGCCTTGGCTGCGTCTGATTTAAAGTGACCCATATCGACCTATTCATTATAACACTTAACTGGTATTTAAACTGCACCGTGTTCTCAGACAGACGCAGGCAGGGACAGGAGTGGTTTTAGAATGAAAGCACAGAGGACAGTGCAGTGTTTGGGTCAGACACAACACTGTAAGCAGCTGTGGTGCGTTGGTGTCTCTGTGTGCAGCTGGGAGAGACTCTGAACACACATTTTCTCATTTTTGTCATGTAAAAATAATGTAGTAATTATGGTTATGGTTTATTTAGGTCATTGTGCACCTACTGTAGCTGCACTGCAAATTTCTCTGATCTGGCCAAGATTTCAAAACTTCTGTCAGTTTATTCATCTTGTTTTCAGATTTATTATCTACTTACTAGACCAGAAACTGCTTCATTCTAGTATAGAGGTCATTTATTTTAAGAGAACTCGTCAAGTAAAATGATGCATGGACAGATCATTTCACTAGTTTTAAGTCATTTTCTGATAGATTTAAGGGTTTATATCTTAAATTTGGGCCGAGCTTTTTGTGTGAATACTATGGACCGCAAAATCTGTATTACTATCATACAATCTGACCATCTGATTCAAAGTACTTAGGTTCCATCCAATAGTTTATTTGACCAGACCTTGCTCCCTCTGGTGGTGGATCTCTGCCATGGCCAGGCCCTCACGCTGCTGTGAAATGGAGGAATGCAGAAGCCTGAGCAGTGCGCCCCTCCCCCTCCTCCTGTCTGTATTGACGCCATCCCGCTCTCCACCACTAGGGGTCCCGTGCCTCTCGTGTGTCTTTTTCTTCTGCATGCTTCTCCTCAGGGTGGTCTCCTCAGTGACATTGGCCGGCGTGGAGCTCAGGTGTGCTTAGGTCAGACACGTGTGGCGATGGTGCAGGAGTTCAGTTTCGTTCTCTGTGGTTTGGTGGTGTCAGAAACCAGAGCAACAAGAGGAAAGTTCAGACAAGGAGAGAACATGCAAACCACAAACACAAAGCTCCCGTCTCAAACCCAGAAAGAGGACTAACATCTAACATAACAGCCCTGTCACTGTAGCACTCTTCAGTTCCTCATGGACAGTTGTGATGTCGTAAGCTGTAGTCTTGTCAGTCTTTTACAGCTGAGCTCACGTGATCGTCTTTGTCGTGACATGGGAGATGGTTTGTGATTTGGAAAATACTTGGCAACGCTTCCCCAGCAGGCCGTGTATAAGTTGTGAGGTTTGGCTTGTGTCCACAGGGGATAGTCTGTCAGAGGGAGGATACACTGTGCTGTTTGTGGTGTGGAGAAACCTGGAACTGTGTGTGAAATCTCCCCTCAGTTTACATCTGAACTGTGGAGATAGACGAGGCCAGAGCAAAGACTGTGACATACTGTACAACGCGCTGGTGCTGGTGTGAAAGTGTTTTGGAGTTTGTCTTGTTATCTGTTCCAAGAGGAAAAGGTGTGTCTCTTTCTGAATGACTGCCTGTCAGTTGTGTCATGTGACTTGGTGATCAGGTTTAGTGGATCTGTCATGTTCTTGGGCCAGTGCTGGACTTGTGGCTCTGTGCAGTAGTGGGGCTGGTAAATGACCTCTTTTGTTGTGTTTTGTGTGTACAATATGTGTTAGATCTGTAGCACATGACTCGAAACAGCAAAAAGAAAGAGCATTGAGGGAGAGACACGATGTGGAGCCCACAGACACAAGACAAACCAGGTCATGTTCTGATAGGGGAGCTGTAGAAAAACATCCAGCTCATTTTGGGTCCAGCTTTAGTGCTAAAGCCCATTAAAGTCCTCCCCCTGGTGGTGAACACGTGCTCTGTCATTGGTGCTGTGTGTCTCTGTAAAATGGAGGAGCTGTACTCTTCCTCCTGTCCACCACTAGGGGCATGCCACCATGAATGTTTCTTCTAATCAGTTTCCACAGAGTACCTGCAAGGTTGGTGCAGTTCATGGTCTGTGGGTTTAGACAGAACTAAGTCCTGGTCCTCGGTGCATGAGTCACTTTGGCAAATTATTCTTTCAACAATTTACACAATTTTCCCTTTTGTGTGTGTTTTTTTTTTTTTTTTTTTTTTTTGTCCATCCGTCCATTTACATAAGCGCCTCTACTTCTGTGGTAACAGCAAAGTCTAACTGGCCTCTCCAACCACTGTTCACTCACACACCACATGCACAGACAGGCAGTGTGTGGGTCTTATTTACTCACACTGGTGGCATGAATTGGCTAGAATGAGATCCAAACCACAAACCCAGTGGTTGGGAGGCCTCTCCTCCTCCCAAGGCAGTGTCTCCTTTTGTTCAGACTTTTTGTCTTTGGTGCTGATTGAGTCAATTCAAAGCCAAGTTCATTTTTTGTGTTCATCTGAATACCGGCCTGACAACTACAATACAATATAATACAATATAATAATATAATACAATATTACACAATATTCCATAGACATTTGAGTTGGTTTGTGTTCAGTGTTCTGCCTGTGACACGTCTGTGTCGAGGCTCTCAGATGAATGGAGAGCTTCAAATTCCAACACTGATCACAGCAGCTGTATAAATGTGCTGTTAAGAATAGCTACAGCATTTGAACCCAAAGCATGAAAACCTTATTTGAATCTATTCTTCTCACTCCAGTGTGTTCAGTGTGTTTCTATGGTTGCTGTGTGTGTATGTGTGCGCGTGCGTGTGTGTGTATAGGTGAGTGAACTCGACTGAGGCTGACAGGGGTCACACTCTTGGTGACTCATGGAGCTGCAGTCAAAGCCGTTCTCATGTTTGACACTGACTGGGAATACATTAAAATCTGTATCTTTACTTAACAGTTGGATTCTGACTTGATGAAACTGTTCATGGGTTTCAGTTCCTGTCATATGGATTATGCAACATTTTGAGGACTTTTCTCCATTCAAAATACAATAATAGTTTAATATGTTTGAAAGAGTTCATTGCTGTGACACTGGTCATTTTAGATCCTTCTGGGTTGAAGACTGCTGCGTGTTGTTCATCCAGATTGAAGTCCACTTTTTCACCACAAGGGGGCATATTTGTGTTCGAGCTGTTCTTATATTGAATCCTGTGTTTGAGTTTGGCTTGAACCTGGTCCAGTTGTTTCCATAGCGATGATCTTCTGTTGACACATCGAGGCGGTTGTGTTTGAGATTTCTAACATTTGACAAACCCGTGTTTGTGAAGAGTCAGACTTGTCCGTGACCTCTGCTGGAGCCTCCTGCTGTTCCGTGTGTTCTGTTCTAGACACGATGAGGGATTTGTGTTTTCATCTGGGGTTTATCCACCAGACACAAAACGCATGAACAGAACACTAATGGTCACTGAATGTCCTGTGGGGGATTTTGCTTCGAACTTGAAAAGCAAAGACTCCGCACATCAGGAAAAGTAGTTATTTTTCTAGGCAAGGCAAGTTTATTTGTACAGCACAGTTCACACACAAGTAATTCAAAGTGCTTTACAGAATAAGAAATGAATTCAAATCACAATACAAACAAATCAAATAATGAATAATTATCATAAAATAAAAAAAGAGAAAGAGACATTAAATGAGGGAGAAGAGTACAGAATGAAAACTTTTCAATCATATGCAGCTAAACAGAACCTTTTTAAGTCTGGATTTAAACAGTGTCAAGGTAGTTGTTTTAAAAGTTTCTGAACACTGCTATAATCATTTAAAAAGACAAAGAAACAAAGCTAAAAAAAAGTGAGTGTCATATTTCCCCATTCCCCAGCCTTTAGTTGATTATTGGTGTTTCATTTAGAGGACTTCTACTGAACCGCAGCAGAAGGAGAAGGCGCATGTAGTCACCTAGTTGAAGTTTAATCTGCTTTTTTACATACTCTGTAAAAGTCACCACAAAGAGCACGTCTTCAGTCACCCGTGCGTCTCGTTTGGCAGCTGCAGGTCTGTTCAGGATGGGCCCTCGTTGCTCTGCTCTTCAGGTCCAGTGTCTTTCAGAGAGAGCTCTTTTTCTTTGGGCTAACACACAAACCCTGCACATTTAGACACATTTAGTTCTTCTCTCAAATAGAAAACACTCTGTTCCACCTTGTCATGTCGTGTGGTAATACAGGAAGTGCTCCACTGTGTTTTTAAACTCCACACACCTTCACTGGAATCACTTGGATAAGTTTAACCCTGGAATTTCCCATTTGTACTGAACTAAAGGTTAAAGGAGCTGTTCACTTGTAACCTACAGCTGCATGACATCACAAGGTGAAATAGAGCATTTTGAGCTTTAAAGATGTAGATAGACTAATAATAAAGAGTTACCTAAACATTTGTAAATGAAATGAAACATGACTCAGGTATGATTTTGATGCAGTGACAATATTACAACATGGATTAAAGTTCATAAGTGTCAATTTTGCGTAATATAGAATACAGACTTTTAACAAAATAAAAATGGCTTTCAATTTTTAATGCAAGAAGTGACACCCCAAAAGTCTATATTCAGCTCTCCTTTAACATGATACCAAGCTGATCATTGACCATTAGAGAAGGTCTCCATTCACATGTGAGTAAGTGCAGCATCCTCACAGTCCTGTCACAGTCAGGTGGACGTTGGTATGAACCTGAGTGAACTCTTCAAAATACCCAGTGATCCAACACTTCAGTGCTGTGGTCCACATGTGTTTTTCTCCCTCTAGTGGTGAGTGGCTGTAACATGCAGGCCTGTGTGAGTGAGTGTGAAATGGCGGTGTGTGGTGTGCCCCCTCCTTCTGTGTGTGCTTCTGTCTACATGCTCTCCACCACTAGGGGGCAGAGCTGTGTGTTTGTCTGTGCAGTAGTGTGCACCAGGTGGGGTCTTCTCAGATGGATCCTCTCACAGATGGGTGTCTGGTCTGATGTGGGCATCGCTCTCCTCAGAATCCCCTGCACTGGAGTCGTGTGTAGGTCCTGAGGAGTGGGACTGTAGGACGCTGTCTGGATGTTCTGGCTCCTGCCCACAAGCCCTGTTACTTTCACTAAATGATTGTAGCAGCATGTAGTAGGCTGTATGTAGCAGCTGCTTTTATAAAATAACTGCCCAAATTCGTTTTTGGCTAAAGTGAACGTTGTGTCTCATTCTCCTCTCCAGATCCTGCTGCATCTGGACGTGTCATTGGTTCAGTCCTCAGCCAATCAGAAATTGTTTTACAGTCAAAAAATGGATTTAGATGGTTTATTTTTTCTGTTTTCCCAAAAATCTTTAGAAAAATACTATGTGACACATGCTAGAAGGCTAACGTGTCTCCACAAAAACTGAGCTAATTATAAATTTAATTATAGTGGAATTATTTCTTTTTCATTATTGACAATTAAAAGGAACACCAAGATGTTTCCTTTTAGAAGTAAATCAGAGGCCTAATGTCCACATGTCCACTCAGTTCATCCAAACTCTGCACTAATGTGCTGGAAAGAGCAGGCTGAGCCTTCAGTGTCTGCTCCATTGTAGATCTTATTCCACCTTTGACCACAAGGAGGCAGAAGTGTGTGCTGTTTGTTGGTGGAGCAGAGTGCAGCCTTGGGCCTGGTCTGAACCACATACCTCACAGTTTTTAGATAGACTGGCTTTGGATTCTGATGACCTTTTTGTGAGAATATAGATAGTAGATGTGTGAATGAGACTTATGGCTGTTACAGTGTTGATGATCTCTGTGTGACACTGATGGACAAACGTTTGTTTACGGTTTGGGAAGAGCAGGACTTGTCTTTGCCCTGTTTGGCCTCTGTCTGGTCCGATGGAGAGTTTTTACTAAAAGGAGAAGAGAGTCTCACAGCAGATGTGACACTTTACAAGCCAGCTGCTCCATACATCCAACGCACAAGCTCACACACACACAACACACACTCACACACACACACACACACACACACACACACACACACACACACACACACACACACACACACACACACACACACACACACACACACACACACACACACACACACACACACACACACACACACACACACACAGAGTGTGCTGTTCTGTGTCAGTTAGGGTTAGGGTTAGAATCATGGGGTACTTTGTGTTCTGGCTCGTTCTGAGATCATGAAATGATACTTTCTGATCTCTTATGGAACAAAATTTCATCTTGAGAAATTGTCACTTTGTGTCCCCATGAGAAAAATTCCCTTAAGATATTTTTTGTTAACCAATTTTCCATTGTACATGTAAAATGTGCTAAGTGACTCCTCTGGAGAAGCTGTAGTTCCAGCAAAACAATGCCATAAATTGTGATGCCAAACTTTAGACCTGCAATGCACAAGTGATTTATAATAGAGCATGTGAAAATGTGATCTTATCTGATTCTCATGGAGCCACTCTCATAGAAAGTGTATCGCACCTCTACACTCATATAACACCAGAAAACACTTGGAAATGGGCTTTGAAATGACGCTCTTATAAAACTAAAACAATCATAACCCTTCAAATCTACAGAGGGTATTTGAGAACAAGCATAGAATAATAACATTCAAACAAACCATCAGATAGAACTTTACATCATGGGATCAGTCCTCTGCTCCTTCCGTCTCTCTGTTTGAGACGAGGCCAAGTCTCATAAGGATTAAGCACCACCTGTAACCTGGACCCTGTGGCTGTGCTTGCATTAGTGCCTTATATGGTCATGTAAAAGGCATATATCACTTTATCAGTCCAGAAGGAAATTCTTCCAGAAGTGTTGAAAGTTCCCATAATGAAACATGAATTGTATCTGAGTACAGTACAGTGAATCATTTGAATAACTAAAGTTTCAGCTTTTCAAACGTCTTCTGACACTAACAACATTTCCTGAAAATGTAAAGTTTCTGATTGGATTTAGGAAATTCTGGCTTTTGTCAACTAGAGAAATTCTAGTTGAGCTAAAGATGTGCTGCTAAATGATTAGTCGACTAAAAAGGAAGTGTGGCAAAAGCTCTCTAAACTACTATTTAGCAGAAAAAAGTACTGGGAAAGGCAGATTAAACACAGGAGTCACTGCCAAATCTGCCAAATAAAACTCTCACCATACCCTTTACTTTCTGCGACTGTCCCATATAAATGCTAATAATCAAAATCAAATATTTAGTCGACTGATACAAACTTTACTCTTCTAAGACTCCACTGAAACCCTGGAGGAAATTGGGTTAAGTGGACTGTTAACACATACTGCCTCATGTTGTTTGATAATTCATGAGAAGTTCCAAAGATGAGGGCAGGGCCTGACAGGAGCAGGAGACGTCTCTGGTCTCTGGTCTGGCTGCAAAAATGAGACGCCTTAGAGAGTGACACGTGCGAAGACAAGGGACGCACATGGAGGGTAGAGCATGGATTGTGATGAAAAGAAATCCCTCAAACACCAACTGGATAACATGTCTCGGTGCCTTGTTTTTTTTCTCCCTCTAGTGGTGAGTCACGGTAACATCCAGGCCTGTGTGAGTGTGTAAGATGGCGGTGCTTGGTGAGCCTGGTGTCCTTCTGTCTGTGCTGTTGTCATTATGCTCTTCACCACCAGGGGGCAGGACCGGGGCTGTACGGTCCCAGGATCGGTTCTCTTCAGATGGATCTGTCACTGTTCATGTTCTCACGAGCGCTCTTTAAATTCCATGCTCTTTCTGTGTGTTTGGAGCGATGGACCCATGATCTGTGCTGTGAGCTGGTGCTTGAACAGGGTGACCAGATTTTCAAAATAAAAGCTGAGACATCCCTGGTTTGGGGTGGTTCGTGATCAGTGTTGGGAAGGTGACTTTTCAAATGTAATCCCCTACAGATTACAGATTACATACCCCAAAATGTAGTTTGTAACGTAATCCATTAAATTACTTAATAAGTAACGTAATCTGAATACTTTGGATTACTTGATATTCGTGCTTTTAAAATTACATGAATGTAACAACCACATCCTGCAAATTCTTGTTTGTTTTCTTCAAATTGTCTGTTGAGCCCAAATCTCCATGAACAGACTTTTGTTTTACTGAAGAGAAGCAAAGACCAGGAAATCTGAACATGAGATGTTTTATCTGCTAAAAGACAATAAAAATTCCAGTCTTTCCTTAACCGTATTAAAAATATTATTGATAGAGAAATTATTTTTATATGAAATCACTGCTGCCTTCAATTATGTCCACCTACTGTTAGTGTCATATTGTTTAGACCTGGTTTATTCCTTATTTAGACCTGATTTAGACCTGGTTTAGTCCTGGTTTAGTCCTAGTTTCGTTTTAGTTTAGTCCTGGTTTAGTCTTGGTTTAGTCCTAGTTTAGTCCTAGTTTAGTCCTGGTTTAGACCTGGTTTAGTCCTGGTTTAGTCCTAGTTTAGTCCTGGTTTAGTCTTGGTTTAGACCTGGTTTAGTCCTAGTTTAGTCCTGGTTTAGTCCTAGTTTAGTCCTGGTTTAGTCCTGGTTTAGTCCTGGTTTAGACCTGGTTTAGACCTGGTTTAGTCCTAGTTTAGTCCTAGTTTAGTCCTGGTTTAGACCTGGTTTAGTCCTGGTTTAGTCCTAGTTTAGTCCTGGTTTAGTCCTGGTTTACCTGGTCCTGGTTTAGTCCTTTAGTCCTGGTTTAGTCCTAGTTTAGACCTGGTTTAGACCTGGTTTAGTCCTAGTGTAGTCCTGGTTTAGTCCTGGTTTAGTCCTAGTCTAGTCCTGGTTTAGTCCTAGTTTAGTCCTGGTTTAGACCTCGTTTAGACCTGGTTTAGTCCTGGTTTAGTCCTGGTTTTAGACCTTCTTTAATCCTGGTTTTAGTCCTGGTTTAGTCCTGGTTTATGGCCATGTAAGCCATGTAATCCAAAGTAACTGTAATCCAATTACCACTCAAACAATTACCACTGAAACAGTAACTGTAACTGAATACAGTTACTCATAATTAGTACTCTGATTACGTAACGCCAGTACATGTAATCTGTTACTCCCCAACTCATAATCGTAATAACAAAATTATGAGAAACTGTTCTGCACTCAGCACTAATGTGTGTTTTGGTCATTTTAAAGCAACTTTTCTGTATTTTACCTAAAAAAAAAAAAAAAAAAAAAAAGACAATATATGTCTCTCTTTACTGTTGGCAGGGATCCGATTGAGCAAAAATAGGGACATCAGGGACATTTCTTGTATAAAACTGGGACAAATCGGTGGTTTTGAATAAATCTGCTTTGACAGGGGACACAGGCTCAAAACTGGGACTGTCTGACTGCTCACCCTGTACATATCTTTTTAATCTGGCCCACCAAACTTGAATAATAATAATTTACAGTGTTTTAAAAGTAACATTTTTTATAAAATTTTTGGTTGGAAACATACAATAATTTTGTTTTACGTTTAAATTTGATGCTATTTGTTTCCAATTTTAAATCAGCTGGTTGCAGTTCCACAGTCTGGCCCCCAAGAAGACTGACCCAGAGTCCTGTACATGGGGACAACACAATTACCACTAGTATCACCTCTTGTAGTAGCTCTGTGTGTACAACTTATGATCCTGGCAAATTCTGAATTCAGTGGAATATCACAGTTAAGACACTTAAAAAATTATTTAAGATAATTAAAATTGGTAACATTTTCAAAGTTAAATAGGTTCTGTTTCTTTAAAATACTAATACTATTGGTAATACTATTGTCAGTAGCGATGCACCATTCCAATACTGGTCTGGGATATTTCTACCAGTGCTCATCAATTGTGAACAGTTACTGGATATCAACTTCCAAATACTGGGTGAACATATTCATTGATGTAATAAGACTGTTCTGTTCACTGGTCGCACACAAAGTTGTTCAGATAACAGCTCCAGAGCACATTTGGCTCAGTTTTGTCTTATTTTATTTTTGTTTAAAGGAAATAAATGTTGTTTTATACTATATCTGCACTCGACAGATATGGTATAGTATAACATATACTATAACATCAAAATCTGTATCAGAACTGAAAAAATTTAATTGACGCATCCTAATTAATAGTATTTTTGTGTATGTAGTGTGCCTTCATGATTTAGAGACACAGTCACTGTTTGGAAATTGATCTTAAATGGAAAATCTTAAAGGGGACCATAGAAACACTGGTGGAGCAGTTCAGATTTCAGTCTTCTCGAACATGTGTGAAAATGTCTGTGTTCAATACTCAGTCCAGTCACTACTGCAGTTTGTTAGTTGGTTACAGCTGCTATCACCAAACACTAAATAATAATGTTTTAACTGTGTTTTCAGGCCGCTGGTCTGGCCCAAGGCGTCGTGGACAAGGGTTTGTACCAGAGGAAAGAGACTCACGGCTCAGCGGACGGCAAAGAGGAGCAGTCAAGTATGACCTGTGAACACTGCATGTACTCTACTCTCACTGCTTTAGACCACTTTACAGCTCTTCTTCTTCTCTGCACAGATGGTGACTCAGACAGAACCACCAGAGGGAGCTCTCCTGCTGCAGAGGCCATGCTGAATGGGGACGACCATGGGGAGCATAAAGCCCTGTCGCAGGGCTCCTCTCTGCCTAAGACTCTGGTAGTGAGTGAGAACGGTACGTCAGAGCCTCCGCACGGCTCTGTGACCGGGAGTAATGGACTTTCTCTGGGCCAGACACACACAGATCCCGGGCTCTCCCCACACCGGACTCACAGCTCCTCTGCTGGAGCGCGCACGGACACTCCCCCCGCCCCTCCTCCCACAAGTGGAAACTCACTAAGGACTGACCCCCCAAAAGCCCCCGGGCCCTCAGGAGCCAAAAATGGCCCTCCTGTCCAAGTGCACCGAGCACGAAAAACTATGAGTCGACCGGCCGTCAGCGCTGCTCAGAAGGTACTAGAGCTACACTCACGTCTGTGCTCTTCAGGTCTGCTTTTGGACGGCCACACTCACACTGTACATGTACTATACAGCAGAAATGGACCACTGGTCATTTTAGTGGACCATATGGACACTCCTTTGTGTTCTTCAGCTTGAAGCTAATGATTCAAACTTACACTAACAGATTTGACCAGTCACAGTTTTATTCTGTGAACTCTGAGAATCACTGAATTGATCTTTTCAAGAGAGTGACATGCTACAAGTGTCCAACATGTTTAAATTTGAACTGATGGCTCATTTCCCAGAGGAATCTTCTGACAAATGTCAGATGTATTTATTTTTTACATGTTTGACAAATTGACATGGATCATCAAGTGATGAAGTAACCTTGTGGTGCAGCCATAGACTGTAGACTGTATATAATCCACTCACATGAAGCTCGTGAGGCTCACGGTTACAGGAGCGAATCTGGAGCCAGGCTCTATATTATTTGACAGACAAAATAGAGCCAGAATCAATAGGAGCCGGAAGAGCCGCATGTGAACTTCCTGTTTGGAATGTGGCGGCTGTGTCAGCTGTGTCCATTTATATATACAGTCTATGAGTGCATATATGGGTGGATTGTCAAGAGGTCTGACTTTTCAAACAAAAAATCCATCTGCTAAGGCTTCCGCTCATCTGTTCCAGTTCACTTTCGGTGCAGAACAGAATTTTTTTTTTTTCCAACAAAAACATGTTATTAATAATTGCTGTAAAGGTGCCAAGTGTAAGATGTTACACATTCATTTGACCAAAAACTATATTATGTGTTGGCTGCTGTGTTTGGCTAAAGCTCACATAGAGTCCCTCCTCTTCTGACACAATATCCACTAGTCACATTCTACAGTGATGCTGGGTAGGACTTCATTCAGAGTGTTGTGTGTATTAATCTGCTGTTGGCCAGGTTGCAAACATTTGTTGATCCTTTTCTGTAAACAAGTTAGGTTCTACCTCTCCTGTTGTATCATGTAAGAGTCTGTGTCATCAACAGTGAAGTCATGGTTTTAATGAAGCAATGTTTTAAATCTCTGACTCTGCAGCTTCTCAGGCGGGAAATGCGAGAATCCAAAGGTGCCAAAGGTGACCAGATGGACACTAATGACCCCCAGACCCGCCCTGAGCTGCCCTCCACACAGAACCAGCTACCTCACAGCCCGGCCCAGGAGAAGGTCACCACAACAGCAACCACAACCACAACAACCACAACAACGACGACGACAAGTGACCGGAGCACTGCACAAAGCCCGCCCCCCGCCTCAGCAGACCCCGCCCCCAGCCCTGCTCCTGCCAAACTACATCTGGGTCAGACACATGCTCATCTCTGTAGCCTGTGATTCCAGAGTCTAGATCAGTCATGCGCTGTAGTCAGTACTTTTAAGTCAACTTTGCACCCTCAGAGTTTGACTGCAGAGGCTTAGAAACAAGTCAAAGTCCAACACTGTCCAAGCCCCCAGCCCATTAGTCACTTGTTTTAGAGTTTGGTGGAGGTGATTTGAGGGATGTCTGCTCTTTTTCATGGGACTATTGTAGAACCAAGATTACGGCTGCTGCTGATGACTTCATTCAGAACTATTTAACCTATTATGTTTACTGCCTTGGCAACAGATTTAGTAAAAAATTAAATTGTCTGGACTCAATCTTTAGACTAGACGACGTATTACCTCTTATCCAAAAGGCTTAGTCAGTTTCATAATGACCTATTTACCAAAAATCAACCTTCTGATATTTGGCCACTCTGAGCAATGGTGCATACTACATAATACAACGGTTTCCACTTGTGATCAAGAGATTATATTTTTGTCTAAATGTTTAGTTTGTCATTTTATCTTCTTTTGTACTCGTAACTTTGAAAATAATGAGTCCATAAGAGTTGTCTACTATGCTGTTATGTGGTTCCCTCATCAAACGTGCCTGAAGAGTTTTTAGATGTCGTCCGTGCATGTTTCTCTCTTGGCATTATTCGAACCCTCCTTTTGGTTTGCTGTAAGATTTTGTGCAATGCTCCACCTACAAGCCTACATCAGCTATGCCATCACACCACAATTCTCCATAAATATACAAAAACATGATACAAAACTGTACACAACAACTTCACAAACCTGGTACAATGTACAGTCGTTTCAGCGCTCTGAAGGGCTCTGAAGCAAAGGGAAGACTCAGCATCATAAATGAAACAAACATATTACATGAATAATTATTAATCCATCCATTTTCTTCCGCTTTATCTCGGGTCGGGTCGCGGGGGCAGCAGTATGAGCAGGGACTCCCAGACTTCCTTCACCCCAGACACGTCCTCCAGCACCTAATTCTTAATACAATCATATATTGTTTTCGGTCAATATAACATTTTAACAATAAAATGTATCATGGTGATCTGAATACAATATGTTATGTGTTAGCAATTAATACAGCGATATACAAATACTAATACGCAGAAGGCCTCATACTGAAACATTTCCAGGCTAACATAGATGTGATAGAGCTACTGTCAATAAGGTCTGTATCAAATATCATAGTTTTGTTTTTGAGGCTATGGTGGTACAAAAGGTAATGCCTATGACCATTAGGAGCAATTTAGCAAGAGGTCCCCGGTCTTTTGTTTGGACGGTTAATAGACCTTTTTCAGAACAGCTGGAAGTGCCCCGCTGTAGGTTTGAGGAACTCCTGGATAATGGGTTTCTGTGGCTAAATGTGTGTGTAAATGTGTGTGGTATTCTCCAGCAGCTTCATGAATCTGCCCCATCACCAAATCTTCAACCAACAAACTCCACAAAGAATAAACATTCTTCCATGTAGAATTTATCCACAACTATCAAGAGAAGAAAGACAAAAACATAAAGATGAACAACAGCAACGCTTTAGTGACACACTGACCAAAACTAATGTTATGGTCCTAGAGATGTCGATCATTCAAACTACACAAATCTATCTATGCTAAAATCAACATCATAAAATACATTTTTAATTTTAATAGTACAATCAATCTGAGTGAAGTTCCTTCTGTTTTATTCATGACCATAACATTAGTTTTGTACAGTGTGTCACTAATGTGTCGTCGTTGTTCGTTTTTAAGTTTTCTTCTTTCTTCTCTTGATAGTTGTGGCTAAATTGTTCATGTTCGAATGTTTATCCTTTGTGGACCTTGTTGGTTGAAGGTTTGGTGATGGGGCAGATTTATGAAGCTGGTAGAGAGTAGGCAAAACATTTTAACAGACATTTTGCCATAGAAAACCATTAACCGGATGTTCTTCAAACCTTAGAGGCTGTTGTGAAAAAGGTCTGTACCTCATAGAAGTAAAATACCCCCTCTTAAAGAAACATACAGAAACTTTTATGTGATTTATAATATAATTAAGGGTGCTCAAGTCACTCCTACTAGCACTGACTACATGAGCATGGCATAGTGTAAATGTTGTTTTGCTTCTCCAGTTCCCTTCTCCGGCGCCCTGGTGTCCCGTAAGAAGAAGCGGAGGATGGGGACCTACAGCCTGGTACCCAAGAAGAAAGCCAAAGTGCTGAAGCAGAGATCAGTGTTAGAGATATTCAAACAGCTGGAGCACACTGCCAAGAGCCCCGAGGTTTGACGCACCAACAGAGATTTTAGATTTTAGAGATTGATCAATATTAAAACTAGTGTACTGAAATCAAAACTAGATACTCATATTAGCAGGTATCGATTTCTGTTGTCTAAAGAGTGTTTTATTATCATTGTGCTATCAGAATCAGTATTGAGTATCCAGTCTGTTTCTTTGTTTTGAAAATAGAAATTTATGTTGACTGAGTGAAGAGACGTTGCATAGTCATGTTTGGATGTTGTTCTCAGGTCAAACCAGCAAACCTTAACGGTGAGAAGGTGGCGCACATTTCTGAGGAGGAGGGGTCCGAGCTGGAGGAGTCTGAGGAGGAACATAAACCCCCAGAGAAGCCAGTGTCAGATGTCCCACAGCCCAAACAAGCACCTGAAGGCACCACACAGGTGAATGAGACATGTTTGAATATTGAAGTTCTCTATGAAAGTTGGACAGTAATAAAACATACTCCGATATTACACAAAACTGACTCTTGTGAACTTTAAGTCATGT
Source organism: Boleophthalmus pectinirostris (assembly GCF_026225935.1). Lineage (NCBI taxonomy): Eukaryota > Metazoa > Chordata > Actinopteri > Gobiiformes > Gobiidae > Boleophthalmus > Boleophthalmus pectinirostris. Next base: position 45,696,968 of record NW_026571133.1, on the reverse strand, counting down.
TATAATGTTGTTAGCTCATCAAAACAGACCTGGAGTTGTGTTTTTTTCATTCACATGTTTGAGTAACTCTTTATTATTAATCTGTTTACATCTCTAAAGCTCAAAATGCTGTGTTCCACCTTGTGATGTCATGGTCATGTAGTGGTAGTGTTCAAGTTAACAGCTTCTTTTACCTTTTGTTCAGTAGAGATTCCAGTTCTGAAATGATTGACATTATTGAAGGCATATGGTGTTTAAAAACAGATTGAAGAACTTTCTGTGTTACCACGTAACATCTCAAGATGAAACAGAGTTCCTTTGGAGAGAAGAACTCAGCTTAAATATGCAGGGTTTGTGTGATTAAAACAAAACACAACTCCAGATCTGTTTGTGATGAGGAAACATTATAAGTTAGATATTACATTATTAGTTAGATATAATATGGGCCCTTTAAATCACTCAGTACGTAAGACTGATATTTGGATGAACCACATGAGGAATGTGACACACAAGGCTGTGTTTGAACACTTTAATGTGAGGACAAAGCACAGAATATTACTGTACTACCACTGGTTTGTTGTGAAACAGGGTTGTTAATGCTCCTCTTTGTTAGAAACACCTGACCGTAATTAGGACAGTCCTGTGTGATGTCACATAGTACTTCAAATTGCAGTGGCTACTGAAGGCAGCACACACTGTTTTTGAACACACTGCTGCCAGTTTACCTAGATTGCACTAAAATGCTTCTAAAATGACTCGGAGTAGCAGATAATGTGACTAGAACACTGTGTACATGACACAGGAGCAAGAAAAGTTGATTTAGCGTTTAGTTCCAATTTAATGAACATCCAAACTTCTAACCCAGTGATTAAGCAGCGACTAAGCCTGAATCACTCTTAATGAACTCATTTTGGCTTAGTTTAGTTCATTATAAATTAACATTGTCCATGCTTTATTAAGATTAATTAAGGTGTAGTTATTGTAAAAGTTTTTTTTTTTTTTTTTCTATAGTTGAGCAGTGCCCTGCAGGGGTGTGCAGAAATATCAAAATATCGATATATAGTATAGTTTAATGTGATAATACAGAATCAATACCATGGGCTGCTGTATCGATATATCAGCAAGAGTATTTTTTGGTGTATTTGTTATAATGTCCAAGTAATTTGTTGTTGTAATTTTGTTACAGAGGTTCAGTTTTGCTTGTTTAGAGGAAGGAAACTCGTTTATGCAACACATTTGACGTTTTCCCTGTTTTGATGATTAAAATGGCCATGTTTCATATGAACTTTGCACAAAAAGTGGTCTGAGAATCACAGCCATGATTTAGCTATTATTTTTTATTGAACTGTATCAAAATTGGGTTTGGTCAAGCAGTAACGGAGGGAAACATGGGCAGATTTATTATATTCAAATGTCTCTTATTGAGAAACTAGAGGGACTATTGAAATAAGTAAAGTATCAGAATGTAGGAAAGAGTTACACTCCAACAGGGTAAAGTTAAACCTGTGATATTCGTTCAAGTTATTGACAAAAAATTTAAAAACTCATGTCAGTAACGGAGGAAATGAAATATGCAGCACTTTTTGGTCAATAAATCCAAACAGTGATAACTCTCACTTCCATATCCTTAACAAACTGGTTTGAATATTTGCTTCATATAGTTTTCTACCATATGGTCCAAGATTAGGTTGAAAAACCTCTTACGTTTTGTGTCATGAGATTTTTTATTAAGAAAAGTCATGGTAACGGAGGGAAAAGTAACGGAAGGAAAATTGTGCAAACAAGTAGAAGGTGCAGGATTTTACATCATTTGTCACGTTTTTTTCTTCCGAATACTTTAATATTACTTCAAAATGAAAAGAAACTATTTCTATAAAATATGTCAGTCCTTCCAAGCAATTTTTTATCATTTTAAATACATTTAAAAAAAAAAAAATCATGTACCTTCATCAACAGTTCAAAGATGGAATAACACAAGATATGATGAAATACATCCATTTATTGACAGGATTTGCAGGTCTTTGAAATTTGGAAAATAATTTTTGTTCCATGATTCATACATGGTCTGTTTAAAGCGTATGGAACCAAAAATGGTACAGAAAAAAGGTCAACAGTTTCATAAACTAGAGTACATATGTATCTGTTCAATACATTTTTATATCAGATGTATTAACTTGAAGTTTTGGCCTTGCTGTTTACTTCTGCTTGACCGGGGCCTATTGTAATCGATTAGAAATATATTGTATTGAACCAAAATTGCAACGTATCGAGATATGTATCGCATCGGCAACTTCTTAATGATACTAGCCCTAGTGCACTGTAGGTAGCAGTTTACAGTAGTTCCCAAGCGTATAGTTGGAAAACCAGCAGCCGTGAGTGTTACTGTATTCTCACACATCTGCATTAGCCATGAAAAAATCTATCTATGTAATACCCTATACATTTCCAGTCAGTTGTTGGAATGTAGAATTGTCATTCCAAATGTGATGTGGTGTCTTGTGTTCAGGTGGTCCAGGAGCAGGAGAGCGAGGAGTCTGCGGAGGAGGAGGCAGAAGAGGAGGGCACAGAGTCTGATCTGGTACACAACATGTCACTGCTCATATAGTTTGAGTCCTTCTCTGTAAACAACCTGAATGTTTTTCTTCAGAGCACGGGCTCCAGTGTGAGGCAGAAGAAGCCCAAACAGACACTGAGAGGAGACAAAGCCTGGCTACGGCCCTCAAGGAAACGCAAGAGGAAGCTAAAAGCCAAAGGTGAGCTCTCCAGTAACACCTGTACTCTTCAGATGTATGTGTATGATTGTGGTTATTTAAAGGGGCACAGTGGAACTTTCCTGGTGGAGGATTGTCTTATGCTCTTCTCTTATTACTTTGCGTGGAATTCTCCACTGTATGGTTGCATATTTAAACCAAATACAGGTCAGAGAGAGTGAATTGCTTACTATAAAAAATATGTTTTAAATACTACGCAGAATTCACTGTTTATAGCTTTCTACCGTATGACTGGTGAGTTTCTGAAATACAGAAAAAGGTTGATTTATTACAGCAGACAGGGCTTAATCCTGCCCTGGCCAGACACCAACAGTCTCCCCAGTCTCTTCTCAGAGTCTACTTCCTCTCAGTCTACCACCCAGAGCGTCTGAGCTCTGACTATTTATACCAGAATTGCAAAGCTAAATGCATCATAGCCGAGTGACTTTTGTTTCACATCCACAAGCTCATCAGTTTACACTTGAAGGCAGGTAAAACAATAAAGGGTTTACACATGTTAATGACTGTTTTTGTGCATTTAGTCTGAGTCACTCAGACACACAGACCAAAGACATATGAGAACAATATTTTCTTCGCAACATGAATACACACATTTCCATCACATTCCCTCATCAAAAACCTGCCTGAAGAGCTTTTAGATGTCATCCATGAATCTCTGAGTAATCTAGCGACCTCTCTCTGGCCTAGTTGAACTTTCTTACAGGTATGCTCTTGTCCAATGCTCAGGCCACAAGCTTACGTCACTCCTGTACAGACATTTTTCATGATACAAAATAGTACATTACAACTGGACAAACCTGATGCCTTAGCTGGACACACGCTGTTTGTGTTGTGATAGTGCTCTGCAGGGGGAGTGACTTAGCATGGGGAGCAAAAGGAAGGAAACTCAGAGCATCAAAAAAATGAAACTGAAACTAAATAAACATTCAGTCATTGATAAATGCTGGATAGATGTGTTTAATGCCACACAGTGGAACATAGTGCACCTTTCTAATGAAGCTTCTGTGTTTTATTCAGACTCTGAGCTGCAGGATCAGTCTGAAGCTCCGGTCCAGCTCCAGTCCTCTGAGGAGAAACCACTTTCTCAACCCAGTGAACCCTCTCAACCCAGCCCCCAACCCAAAAACATGGAACCTAAACCTCCTCAACCCAAAAACATGGAACCTAAACCTCCTCAACCCAAAAACATGGAACCTAAACCTCCTCAACCCAAAAACATGGAACCTAAACCTCCTCAACCCAAAAACATGGAACCTAAACCTCCTCAACCCAAAAACATGGAACCTAAACCTCCTCAACCCAAAAACACGGAACCTAAACCTCCTCAACCCAAAAACACGGAACCTAAACCTCCTCAACCCAAAAACACGGAACCTAAACCTCCTCAACCCAAAAACGTGGAACCCAAAATCCCCCAACCCAGAAATGTGGATTCCAAAAATCCTGAAGCTACCAATGTGGAACCCAAAAGCTCCCAACCTACTGTAGAACCCACTGTAGAACCCACTGTAGAACCATCTGTAGAACCATCTGTAGAACCAACTGTAGAACCAACTGTAGAACCAACTGTAAAACCATCTGTTGAGCCCGCGGTAGAACCCAGCGTTGAACCCACTGTGAAAACTGGTGTGGAACCCAGCGTTGAATCCAGTATGGAACCCAACGTGGAACCACCTGTGGAACCCAACGTGGATCCTGCTGTGGAACCCGGGGCACAAGTCAGTCCAGAGACCAGCCAGTCGGAGCCCCCCCGCCCCTGCACCCCCCCACAGTCTGCTCCTAAAACAGACAAGATGGAAACCAGCAGTAAGAACAGTATTTTATTTCATATAAAACCTTCTCTTCGTTGTAGCAGATAGCAGTGTCTCCAATTTTAAAGTGGCTAAAACTCTGATAAAAGTTTTGTCATAGGCATGCATCTTTATACTGTTTAAAATGTGTAGGAACACATTTGTACATTGTTTCTTGAGAAGGCTCCTGGTCGATAACAAATAATGAATATAACAAATGACCTATTGTTTACTCTAGAGAGAACAATTACATGACTTCTGTAGTAGCTATGATTAGACTAATACAAATAATTTCTCATAAAATAGCCTTCTTTGAGTTTAAATTGTACTTTGGATACTGTGTTGATGACATAGGTAGAGGTACTCAGGAACTCCGCAGTGCTTCCTGTATTTTTGTACTTTTCCCCTCAACCACAAACTGCCACTTAACTGAAGTAAAACTATGATAAATATTTAGCCAAACCAAGTCAGATTTAGAAAAAACATGAAAACTTGTCATGCTCTGTACGTGTCTTCCACTTCTCATATCTGTCCAGTTTCAGTCCATCACAGCTTTAACTTTTCTCTCCTTGGTCAGCATCTTCATGATGACTTTTGTTCACGTGTCCCCTTCAGCTCCTGTGAGGCCTGCAGTAGAGGACAGTCAGGAGCTGCCCCTGTGCAGCTGTCGCATGGAGACTCCCAAGAGCCGAGAGATCCTGATCCTGGCCGACAGGAAGTGCATGGCCACAGAGAGCGTGGACGGGCAGCTGAGCCGGTGCCAGGGCGCCGTCCTTAAACAGGAAATGATGCGACCATCAAACTCGGTGCAGCTGCTGGTGCTGTGTGAAGACCATCGCACAGGCATGGTCAAGCACCAGTGCTGCCCCGGCTGTGGCTACTTCTGTCGGGCTGTAAGTACACGGACCAGGGACCGCGTGTAGAAACTATTAAACAAGCTTTTCAAAACACTACTAAGTGTTTTTTGTTTTTTTATTCATACAAAGACCTTTATGACACTGTGCTTAAAGATGCACTGTGCAACTGTACCGGCTTGTCTCAATGGACACAGACTGCTCTTTTGGTTGTTGCTCTTTTATATGGAGATAGAGAAGTTTAATGCCATACTGTGGAACATTTTACACAAAGTAATAACATCTCTATGAAGACAAGCAGGTGGACCCACAACCAGAAAGGTTATAGAGGGCACCTTTAAAATACTCACACTATAAACTATTTAATTGTTAGCGTCATGTTGGCAAAGACAACTCTGTTGAGGGTAGTGTTGTCAAAAGTCTCGATACTACAGTCCCTGACAAAAGTCTTGTCACTTATCCATTTTGTAGAAACAAAATCTTATAACCTGACTTTAAATTAATCGATTGGTTTTAGAAATGTCTCATATGAAGCTAAAACCCTCCCAAATTATGCTCAATATACTAAAATAAATTTGCTTCACTGAAGAAAGATTGATCATTTAATGAACACAGAAAGGTCAGATTTTGGCAAGACAAAAGTCTTGTCGCCTACAGAAAATTGAACAAATAATTTACTTCAAATACAAAAATATGTTGCATAACGTCAGTGAATGAAGTAGTGGTGCTGTGAGATCCAGATTTAATATCTTGTATGACGTCCATGAGCTTGAAGGACACATCCATGTGGTTCCACAATGATTCATACAATTTGTTGATGAAGTCATCAGGAATAGTAAAGAAAGCGTCTTACATGCCTCCCAGAGTTCATCAAGATTCTTTGGTTTTGCCTTCCATGCTTCCTCTTTCATTCTACCCCAGACCTGCTCAATGATGTTCATGTCTGGTGACTGGGCTGGTCAGTCCTGGAGCACCTTGATCTTCTTCACCTTGAGAAACTTTGATGTAGAGATAGAAGTATGTGATGGAGCACCATCCTGCTGCAAAATTGGACCCCTTTTATAGTTGGGAATGTAAGAGGAGCTAATACTTCTTGATATTTTAGGCTATTGATATTTGCCTTCCACCCTGCAAATGTCTCACACACCCCCAGACTGGATGTAATCCCAGACCATGACTTTCCGCCACCAAACTTAACTGTTTTCTGGGTGAATCTTGGATCCATGTGGGCTCCAGTAGGTCTCCTGCAATATTTGCGGCGGCTGTGATGTAATTCAACCGAGGATTCATCTGAGAAATCCACCTTCTGCCACTTTTCCAGTGTCCATCCTTTTATCAGGCTGTGGGCCTTGGCAAATGCCACACGGTTTTTTAATTGCCTTTTGTTTAGTGCTGGTTTCTGTGCACTGATTCGACCATGGAGGCCATTTCCAGACAGAATTCTACAAACTGTTGTGGTTGACACAGGGACTTGAGGTGACCAGGCCTGGTGGAGTCTGCTGCAGTGGAAAAGGGGCCTTGGATTTTTGAATCAACAAACGATCCTCCCGAGCAGTTGTCTTGTGGCGTCTGCTGGACCTGGGCTTGTCAAAAACATCTCCAGTCATTTCAGATCTTTTTCTTATTCTTTGTACTTGACGCTGAGACACATTGAAGGTGTCACCACCTCAGCAGTGGATCTGGTCTTCAGCCTCTTGATAATTAAGGCTTTGGTCTCAGGGTGGATCTTAGGCATGTTGTCAGAGGTCAAGTTGCAGTTGATGTGAAGGTCTGGTTCTGCTGGGTTCTTTTTATACACACCCACTAACTGATTGATCAGTAACTGATCACAGGTGAGGCTGTAATCTACGATTGGGTGCATCATATGACAAGGCCACAAGACTTTTGTCTTGCCAAAATCTGACCTTTCTGTGTTCATTAAATGATCAATCTTTCTTCAGTGAAGCAAATTTCTTTTAGTATATTGAGCATAATTTGGGAGGGTTTTAGCTTCATATGAGACATTTCTAAAACCAATCGATTAATTTAAAGTCAGGTTATAAGCTTTTGTTTCTACAAAATGGATAAGTGACAAGACTTTTGTCAGGGACTGTAGATACTCACTTGAGCAGGTATCAATTCAAATGAGCCATTCCCACAGAACAGAAATGAACATTTCCTGAATAGCTTTAGAATGATCTTGCATACACCCAGTGTGCCAGTCAAAGTTCTTTGAGCTTTCATCTGACACAGCACATAAGGTCTAGTGGTTTAGAGTTAGCTCTCATGTTAAATATTGTTTCTTCCCTAATAATTCACTTATCATTGTAAATGCACACTCATGAAAACATCATGTGCTGACTCAGCCCGCTCTGTCCTCTCAGGGCACGTTCATGGAGTGCCAGCCGGACGTGAGCATCTCTCACCGCTTCCACCGCACCTGTGCCTCCGTGCTCAAGGGCCAGAGCTTCTGTCCTCACTGTGGAGAGGAGGTGAGCAAGGCCAAAGAGGTGACCATCGCTAAGGCCGACACCACCTCCACAGTGCCCCCTGTACAGGCGCAGCACCTGCCCACGCCCACTGCTGCCGAGGGGCGGGCAGACACCACCACAGGAAGGTACTACAAACACAGCAGTCCCACCTCTCATACTCATATACTATTTTTCTGTTTTAGTTTAAAAATGTAACACATAATTCCTCTGACACTGCTCTAATGCTTTTATGTGTGTTTGAAGTTCAAATAAATCTTCAATTACTGCCCCTTTAAGCAGTAATAAAATACATTAAATAGATTGATAGCATTTATATAGCGCCTTTCAAGATCCCCAAAGTGCTTTACAGATCATTATTCAGTCACTCCACACTCAGTGATGGTAAACTACTACTGTAGCCACAGCTGCCCTGGGGCACACTGACGGAAGCGAGGCTGCCAATCTGCACCATCGGCCCCTCCGACCACCACCATCACTCACACACACACCACTTTCATACTAGGCAATGTGGGTGAAGTGTCTTGCCTAAGGACACAACAACAGTTTTTTGCCACTGGCCCCACTGTGGCACCTGGAATTCCTAGTGGTCTCCCATCCAAGTACTACCCAGGCCCAGCCTGCTGAGCTTCTGAGATCTGACGGGTTCAGGCTTTGACAAGCTGGTATGGCCACATTAACATTCTAGTGTTATTCTTAGCAATATCATCATAGTAGCTTTTCCGATATTTTATTGTATCACACTGTAATTGTTTCAAATTCTAAAGACTGAGAAACTAAAGAAGACACCAGCAAATATTGAACTCTTAAAAAGAGATTTCCATCTCAGTGGGTCCATTTTACACAATTTTCTTACCTATATCATAATAACCCTAACCCTGGTTAAATATTTAATAGTTCATAAATTAGATAGATAAATTACGCATGATCTAACTCTAAACCGTGAATCCGTCCTGTGTCCTCGGGTGCAGCGTGTCCCGCCTGCCCCCAGAGGCTGAGCTGTGTACTGCAGACAGCTCTCTCTCTGTGCGCTCTCCTCTGGACTCTGCTGTCCCCGGCCTGTCCCGCTCCTCCTCTGTCCAGAGCGGGACAGAGGCTCCCATAGCTCACCCAGGACACCCACGTGAGACACTGGAGAGCGTCTTGGTGGCCCTGGACAATGAGAAGTATGTTTGAACACTCCACACACTTCTGCCTGACTGTAACCAGGAGACACCTCTGAGCTTTAATCTTGTCTTTGTGCCACATCCCAGACCCAAGAAGCTGCGCTTTCACCCCAAACAGCTGTACCTGTCTGCCAAACAGGGCGAGCTCCGGAGAGTCCTGCTCATGCTGGGTCAGTGCTCTTCACTACTACTTTAAATGTGTTAATGTAATGTCATAGTTTAGAACAATTTTTGAATAAAGCTGTGACATTATCTGGAAAATTTATATTTTATCTTATTTAGCATTTCATTATCTCAATAATGTTATTATTATTTTCAATAATATAGATTCATTTTTATTGAATTTTTTATATATTTTTTCATTCTTGTGCAGTTGACGGAATTGACCCAAACTTCAAGATGGACTCTCAAAACAAGCGCACCCCTCTTCACGCAGCTGCAGAGGCAGGACATGCAGACATCTGCCACATGCTGGTGCAGGTGAGTTTATTTAGGGAATATTTACACTTAGATCCTTGCTATAGTTTGTTTCATTGCAGAATGTTAGTCAAACGTGAAAAAAAAAAAAGATATCATAATTTTCTTTGAGCCAGATCACAATTTTGATTTTATCACAGTTCATGTCAATTTGTATTTTTATATTTCATTGTATTTGTAGCATTGCTGAAGGTCACCAATAAGAGGAGGAGGTGTGGGCGGGAAAAGTGTCTGAGCTGAGAGTTGCGTTGTGGAAAAAATGATATGATTTTACAAAAACAGCATATTGTTACAGGAATACATTCATAATTAGATCTGTATCACCATTTGACCAGTCCTCAGTGAAAGTCAGTAGAAGTAGAAGTTTTACTGTACACCATTAGGTCCAGTAATACAGAACATTAAATTGTGTTTGTTATGTAAACTACAGATGCCATAAGTAATAAAAGTGTGTAGATAGAATGCACAGCTTGAGCGTGTGTTTGGTGTGTGGTCAGGCTGGAGCTAACCTGGACACGTGTGATGAGGACCAGCGTACTCCTCTGATGGAGGCCTGTGAGAACAACCACATGGAGATCGTGTGTTTTCTGCTACGAGCGGGAGCCAGCGCGACACACAAGGTACTGCTCTGGACTTAGACATGCTGCCACAACTGTCTTTGTGTCACGACTAATGATTTCAGGCATTTACAATCAAGGTAAGAACAAATTTAGAGTCTCAAAGTTAACTTATGCACATACTTATTTTTAATTTTTTGTGTTATTCACAAAATTACAGAATTACAACTTTATTTCTTTATTTGGTAAGACAATTTATCATTAGTAAATAGCAGTTTGTGAACAAAAGTTGAAAAATATCGGATGAAGCGCTAAGTTCTAATAAGGAGTCACAAATACACAAAATTCCATCCAAAAACCAGGGACAGTTTCTGCATAAGGAACGGTAAACTTTAGTCCAAGAAAATGAAAATATAATTTATTTTTATATCAAGTAATCACTATTCATCACTAAATTAGTTTGGGCCATTGTTTACAGTATGGTTTCTAGGTAACAGTTGAAAGAAAAATAGTTATCTTTTTTTTTGTAAAATCTTAAACATAATTGTGTTGTATTGATTGTCTTTGTTGTGTAAATGTTTGTATATTCAGGATATTATATTTCACTCCACAGCCAATATGATGTTCAACAGAGTAATAGAACCTGT
>NW_026571133.1:45642364-45685759 GCF_026225935.1 Boleophthalmus pectinirostris | reverse complement strand
TCTGTCTTGTCATGGCACTTGAGGGCAAATATTTGGTTGGATCATAGAGAGTTTTTGACTAAATGATGCACAGGAATAGTCTTCGTTTAGTTGTTTACAGCTCTATATGGGACTGTTTTTTGATTTATGAATGTTTATTTAACCATGAGACTCCCACTGAGAAAATCTTTGTCATGTGAGTAGTGGCCCTGACGCTATTGTACATGTTTTTGACAGAAGACACTCTGTTCCACCTTGTGATGTCACATGGTAATTAGAGCCCGACCGATATGGATTTTGCTGTGGCCGATATGAAACCGATATAATGGGAGTTGGCGCTGCCGATAGCCGATATAATCGCCGATATATTTAGTGATGTAAAAATTCACTGTAAATGTTGAATTGTTTAAAAAACTTAGGTTTGGCTCTGGTGGATTTTAAATTGGGTTTATTTAGGCAACATTTATTGTTATTCTGCCTCTTTACATCATATTTACAGACAGTAGGTTGGCTTAATGGCATTTCTGTATCACATTCTAGACACTAGTGATGGGTATTCCAGTTCTTTTTAGAGAACCGGCTCTTTTGGCTCGGCTCACTAAAAGCTGCTGGTTCTTTTGGCTCCCAAGTGGCTCTTCAGATTGTTTTGTTGCAAGCAGGACTGAATCAGGACTGAACCAGGTCTAAACCAGGACTGAAAAAGGACTAAACTGGGACTTATTTATTTTATGCTAAACTACAGTCAAATATGCTCGTTTTTTTATTTTTATTTTTTTTAATCCTACGTACACGCAAATTTCTCAAAGTTTCCTTTTTAGCCGCTGCCGCTGTCAAACCACGAATCACGCGGCGTGAAGAGAAAACAAGTGAGAGAAAGAGAAAACACGGCTCCCAATAAGGATCAGGCTCCCGTCGTTCCCTTCAAAGAGCCGGTTCTAAGAGTCATTTCGTTCGCGACGGACCCATCACTAGTAAAGAAAGTAGCGCTATTAGCCTTTAGCCGTAAATACGTGCGCGCCGCGGTAATTATATGCGCAAATGTCATAATTCACACGTCTATTCACAGCTCATTTACATATCAGTGCAGGTCCAGTAACAAATATACGGCCAATATAGTCACTTTAGAACAGACCAATAGAAAACAGTCTGTTTATGTGCGGGAGCTACAGCAGCTAACCCATAACAAATGACAAAAACTAGCTTCAGAGTCGACATATTTCCAACACTCACCGCTCACACAGGCTCCTCCTCACATCACAAATCTGCACTAATAAATGTCCTTTTAATCCAGACTCAAACCGATTGTCCGTAAAAAGAATATAATCTCAGTGTTTGGATCTGTGTCTGCAGGTGTGAACAAACACACGTGAGTAACGCGACTCTGTGGTGTGTTCAGGGACAGTACGGGCACACACACACAAATGACTCCGTAGATAAATACTGATGAGGAGCCACATATTAGGACATTTATCTGTCTGTAAATTGGATTAAATGAACAGAATGTAGAGAGTCTAAGCTTTATAACGAGGTATAACATGCCCACGTGAAATATCGGCCCATATCAGCAAGCATATCGGCCGATAGCCGATATGCCTAAAGTTGCCCATATCAGCCGATAATATCAGCCAACCGATATATCGGTCGGGCTCTAATGGTAATACAGGAAGTGCTCCACTGTGCTCCATAGACATTCACTAGAATCATATTGTTGATTTCAGTCCTGGAAATGCCAAACTCTACAGAACTAAACTTGAAAACTACTGCTTCATGACATCGCATGTAGGGGCGTGCAAAAATATAGAAATATCGATGTATCTTATAGTTTAATTTGATGATACGTTATCGGTATAGTGGGCTGCTGTATCGATTATATTTCAGATATTTATTTATTTATTTTTGTATATTTTGCTAAAGTATTTTGTGAAAGAGCTACAGTTGTGTTGCTCTTTTGGACAAAGTTCACTTGTTTATGCAGCACATTTGATATTTTCACGGTTTTGAGCAAAATGGGTGTTTTTCAGATGAACTTAGTGGTTTAATAAAGACTTGTAGCATCAGAGTTATGATTGAAGCTTTGTTTTTTACTTAACCGTATCGAGTAGTTTTGAAATATATTTGTATTGAATCATATTGAATCGAAAGTGCACTGTATTGAAAACCGTCTTGTATCGTGGCTTATGTATCGAGGTATGTATTGTATCGTATACCCAGTCCTAATCACAAGGTGGAACAGAGCATTTGGAGCTTTGTTAGGAGATGTAGACAGACTAATCATAAAGTGTTACTCGAACATGTGTGAATGAAACAAAACACACTCCAGTTGCAAGTTTTAAAAGTATGGTTCCAATTTTAATGATTATGGCACAGAGAAGACTGAGGTTTGATTGCTACGAAATGAGGAACTCAAGGAAATGAAATAAAATGATGTGAGAGCACAGGAGGCAAAAGAGAAGGTCAGATGGTACATGCTTTTAGTGGAAATGCTCTTTTGATTCGATACAATATATTTCAAATCAATTTGACTTTATTTTTATTGAACCATACCTGAATCATTGCTGTGAAAAGTCTTAGTTAAACCGCTTCTTGTGCAAAGTACACAAAAATATTTTACTCAACAAAACAGTGAAAATGTCAAATGTGTTGCATAAATGAGTACAGTAAAATATACCAAAAATAGTAATAGTAATACATCAATACTACAGCCCACAATATTGATACTGTATTATCAAATTAAACGAGAAGGTATTTTGATATTTTTGCTTCTAGGCCCCCTTATATTTATATTTTGGCCAATTTACAACTTAACTCAGTTTTTGTATACAATCCAAATGTGCAAACATGGGAAAAAATCTCAAGATGATTTTCAGCATGTGTGCGCAGTCTCTTCGCAATATTGTCTCTTGACTTCTTGTCCAATCCCTCGTTGATAAACAAATAATCTGTCTATTAGCATTTTATTGTTTTAGCCTTCGTTACTCTGCTCACTTTTACAACTGCATGACTCCTGTGTGTGCCAACAGAAGTGTCCCAGCTACTGTAATAAACACTGTATGATCCAATAAAACCTTTTATACATTGAACTTGTGACACTACAAGATCCACGTCTCAGCAGTGACCGGCCACCTCCTGGACCCTGGATATAAATATCAAGTTTTCCTTTGTTACGAATCATTTTATGGAGCTAAATTATTCCCTGATTGTGGCAAAGCTGGACTGGTGCAGGCAGAGTTGTTTTAGTTTTAGTTTTTCCTCGAGTGATGCAGAAAAGAGGGAACCACTGTCTGTGAATGATCATGTCTGTTAGTCGTAGTGCAGCTCGATCCTGGAGAAGTACATTTCTCGTTAATTTATCACACGACTCGCAGAAAAAAATGTTTGAAAGCCCAGGGCCTATCAGCTGTGTGGTAAATAATGACCACAAGACCTATTACTTTTTCAAATTTAAAATCTGATTCTGAATCTTTATAAGCTGCTATGTTTTTAAAGCATTGCACAGGACCTTGTGTTTTAAATGTCCTTTTTTGGTTTTAAATTTACGGTTTGCACGTAGTTGTCATATCACTGATCACTTAATATGAACCAACTGAACCAGAGCGGGCGTCACTGCTGAGATCCATTTAGAATATTTGTTGTTTTGAAGATGCACAAAATTTGAATATTGACAGAGTAATTTACACATTAGCTACAAGGGAATAAATAGGCTTGAGATAAGATCTTGTGCCAAAAGATCTCGCGAGACAGAATTGCCACAAGATCATGCACACAAGAGAAAAATGACCTTGTATGAGATTTTCCCCATGTTTCGATTGGTTAAAAAGTCACAAAAAGCAGAGCTACAGCAAAAATATAAAATTAAGTTAAATAACAATTTAAGAATGAAACTGGCAATGTCAAAATCTTTTCTTGTCTTGCCTCGTTTTTGTAGATCCAATCTTGTGTCTCAAATCAATTTGTGGAAATTGTATGTTGTCCCACCCGTAGTAATAAATGTGGTGTAAAATAAATTTGAAATACGTTTAAGGACTTCTCACTCTACATGAGAATTTGTCAGAATTTTTGGCTGCGATTTGCTTCTCCCCGAGTTCAGATCGTAACCACCAAACATCAACAATGATGCAGCAACAGCCAATAAAACAACGTGGGGGGAAGAGGAGTGACGGACACAGAGGCGCAACATACAAACTCAGGAAATGGCGAAAATAATTATTCCTCACCTCTTGTAAAGTTGTAAATATAAACTGCAGCATCTCATCCACATTATCCATAGAAATTGTCTTCTGTAAATAATGACACCCAGTCCACAAAACAGTGCTTTTAATCCAGTTTGAGGCTTTTTTTTTTTTCAAAAGAACATCCACACAGCGCACAGATCGAGGTGAAGCTGCAGATTAGTGATAGTGACTCTTCTTCCTGTGGACCTTATCTCCAATTTTTTATGCTTTAAAAATAATGTATCTGAAGTTTTGCACCATATTTTTCAAACAATAGTAACAGTTTTGCCTTGTATCTTAGGCCCTGTATACACGAGAATGCTTGTGGGTAATAACGACAAAATATTTTATCAGAAGAGCCTTTTGTTTAGACGGTGATTGCGTTTTTGAGGCTTAAAAACGTAAAAATCTGAAACCACCCTCCAGAGTGGAAAAGTTGAATACACTTCCATCTAAACTGCCCAAGACACAAAACTCTGGTCACACCGCGTACACATTTACGCCACATACATCACAACCTAGCGCCATCACAAAGCTGCTTGGCATGCATACCCAATCCAATTCCACGCAATTTTGCATTACCGTATGCACACAGATTTCCTCCCGAAAACGCTTGTCTAAACACGGAATAAAAAGCGAAGACACAACACTAGATTTGTGTCTTCTGTTCAGACCATCATATAAACGTACCCTAAACTAGAAGTGCAGAGCTTTGATCTTTTGAACACTTAAGAGTCTCAAACTGAGTGGTTTTACAGACCAGGAAACAACTGACGTGATCGCGCTCACAACTTTATATCCTGTGGTCTGCAGATATATCCCGCTGCAGTCTTTGCGATCGGAGATTTTAAGTCTCATAAGATTCTCCTCGTGTTTGTAGTGTGCGCTTTTTGTCACACGTTTGAAAATAGTTTAAGATCAATGAATCCTGTAGTGTGTGGCGGCCTTGAGAATCAACAAAAAGACTGGAATCTGAATTGACAAACTGATACAAGAACTTCGTTTCTGTTTAAGCAGATCTAAACTACAGGGTTATAGCAGTTTTTATACAGAATAAACCCAGAGATTTTGTTTGTAGAGGAAACTGTGACACTTAAACAACTGCTGCCCTTCAGATTTGTAAATTCCATTTATTCAAATTACGATTTCCGTCTGTTTTCTTTCGTTCATCTGGGGTTGGGTCTAAGTAGGGACTCTCAGACTTCTTTCACCCGGACGCTTTTTCCAGCTTGATTTTGATTCTTTTACGATGAATTTTGCAGCTCAAGTAGAAAAAAACAAAACTGTGGTGAATTATTCTTTCCATGTTATTCAGTTTCAACAGTGATCTTTGTGTGTTGAGTTTAGGAGGGGCAGAGCTCAGGCCGAGGAGGGCGTGGTTCCATTCACAACTGAAGAACTGAAAATATGCGTCACTTTTACGCTTCAGATTTAGGAAGAGTCAGAGGAGAGAGGAGTTCCTGTTTGAACGGACTTCTGCATCTGTAGTCGCTGGGTTTCAGTCGACGTTAGTGCTGCAGGCTTTAGATTAGATGATAAAGTGTTATGTGGGACAATAACAGGAAAGAGAAGTGAGTGAGTGAGTTAAAGGGCCCATAGTACACTGTTTTCTGATCGTTGTTTCCTCATTACAAAAACACCTGGAGTTATGTACATAGTAAAGGAGGGTGAGGTTTGAGTCGCTACGAAACAGGAGGGCAAGAAGAAGACCAGAGAGGAAATTAAAGTGGTGTGAGAACAGAAGAGCAGAGGAGAGGGTCAGATGGAGCAGAGGATGAAGTGGAAAGGGTCAGAAGGAGCAGAGGAGAGGATCGGAAGGAGCAGAGGAGAGGGTCAGACACTGGGAGAACACACAATCTGCACAGAAAGGCGCACCAGTCTGTCCGAGTATCGAACCTGAGACCTTGTTGTCACGGGGCGAATGCTGTACCACATATTCCCCTGTTCTGTGTCTCCTCTTGTGTGTGATCATGTGACCCTCCTCCTGCTGCGTGGTTACGAGGTCGTTAAGTGTTCTAAATGAAAGGGCACTTTGCCTCCGCTCAATTATACGGACTCCATTAAACTTGTGTGCTTCCCCCGTCAGCAAAAAAAACACAAAATGATAAGAGACGAGACTGAAAACTTCCAAAAACATCTCACCATTTTAAAGAGCTTATAACGGGTTAGACTAGTCATTTCACTAAACCACAGCCAAGATTGGAATTGTCCTGGTTTTATTTGCAAATAAAACTTCTTCACGCTCCGTGCTGATGGTCACGTGTGTCAGCATTTATTTTCATTCACCTTCAAAACAAAAAATAAAGACTGATAGAGACAATCCTAAGTATAATAATTTATATTTAAGATTTCCGGAAAAACAAAACTAGTTTTCGGACCTTTTTTTTTTTTTGGTTTAAAATTGTATTTCTTGATTGCAAATCGTGACATCACACTGGGATAACGTAGAAAAACGTCTAATCGTCTAACGCACCCAGAAATTATGATCTGACAAATAAAATAATAAGAAAACACCTTCATTTTGATGAAATGTGTTAAAAAGTATCGGTTTCTTCTAGAGCCCGACCGATATGGATTTTGCTGTGGCCGATATGAAACCGATATAATGGGAGTTGGCGCTGCCGATATAATTGCCGATATATTTAGTGATGTAAAAATTCACTGTAAATGTTGAATTGTTTAAAAAACTTAGGTTTGGCTCTGGTGGATTTTAAATTGGGTTTATTTAGGCAACATTTATTGTTATTCTGCCTCTTTACATCATATTTACAGACAGTAGGTTGGCTTAATGGCATTTCTGTATCACATTCTAGACACTAGTGATGGGTATTCCAGTTCTTTTTAGAGAACCGGCTCTTTTGGCTCGGCTCACTAAAAGCTGCTGGTTCTTTTGGCTCCCAAGCGGCTCTTCAGATTGTTTTGTTGCAAGCAGGACTGAATCAGGACTGAACCAGGTCTAAACCAGGACTGAAAAAGGACTAAACCGGGACTTATTTATTTTATGCTAAACTACAGTCAAATATGCTCGTTTTTTTTTTTTTTTTTTTTTTTTTTTTTTTATCTTACGTAGACGCAAATTTCTAAAAATTTCCTTTTTAGCCGCTGCCGCTGTCAAACCACGAGTCTGCACGCGGCGTGAAGAGAAAAAAAGTGAGAGAAAGAGAAAACACGGCTCCCAATAAGGATCAGGCTCCTGTCGTTCCCTTCAAAGAGCCGGTTCTAAGAGTCATTTCGTTCGCGACGGACCCATAACTAGTAAAGAAAGTAGCGCTATTAGCCTTTAGCCGTAAATACGTGCGCGCCGCGGTAATTAATTATATGCGCAAATGTCATAATTCACACGTCTATTCACAGCTCATTTACATATCAGTGCAGGTCCAGTAACAAATATACGGCCAATATAGTCACTTTAGAACAGACCAATAGAAAACAGTCTGTTTATGTGCGGGAGCTACAGCAGCTAACCCATAACAAATGACAAAAACTAGCTTCAGAGTCGACATATTTCCAACACTCAGCGCTCATACAGGCTCCTCTCACATCACAAATCTGCACTAATAAATGTCTTTTTAATCCAGACTCAAACCGATTGTCCGTAAAAAGAATATAATCTCAGTGTTTGGATCTGTGTCTGCAGGTGTAAACAAACACACGTTAGTGACGCGACTCTGTGGTGTGTTCAGGGACAGTACGAACACACAAATGACTCCGTAGATAAATATTGATGTGGAGCCACATATTAGGACATTTATCTGTCTGTAAATTGATTAAATGAACATAATGTAGAGAGTCTAAGCTTTATAACAAGGTATAACATGCCCACGTGAAATATCGGCCCCTATCAGCAAGCATATCGGCCGATATGCCTAAAGTTGCCCACATCAGCCGATAATATCGGCCAACCGATATATCGGTCGGGCTCTAGTTTCTTCTGTAATCTGTAAATTGTGCTGAACTTTTGGACAGAATTCTCCCAGCGTGACGTAATCAGTGTGTTTAACTTGCTACTTCCTGTAATTTTCAACATATTTTTCAGCTTTTCTTCACTAATTGATTCATTTATGTGTGTAAAAAGTAACTAACACGTGAACTTTGAACATTTTACACAAATCAGCCTATTTTATGTCACATTTAAAGTCCCTATGACAGGTTGGACTACACGTTTTACTAAAACACAGTTAACATCTTTTATATTTAAGATGTTTTTGTGATCAAATTTTAATTCAAGTGTTATTATTTGCAGTTATACGTAATCCAGTTAGAATTGCATTTTTCTCCCTTTTAAACCCCCCACCCTTAAACTCCCTATAGATGGGCATCAACACAAAACATGTACACACACAAATACATTTACAGAATACACACATATACATGTATCATACATATATACAGCACCTACACAAACACACATACCCATATACTCATATTATAGTATATATGTTTATATATACATATACATGTATATACACATTCACACACACACACACACACACACAAAAGGCAAATTTCCTCCGTCAAAAGACATCAGCAGAAATTGTGTTATATGTACCATACATAGAAAGTTGACTGAGAGTATACATGTTGTGTACATTTTAAGAACATCTATTATAATGAAAAATCTCCAGGTAACAACTGTACAAAAGATTCAGATCTGAGTTTAATCAATAGATTGGACCAACAAGAAATGTTTTAGGTTTTTGCTCCGTGCATTCGAGCAGCAGAAAGCTCCAGTTGAACGATTTCCCTGAAAGATAGTAGCCATTCTCTCACAGTCAGAGGTTGAACTGATTTCCACCGGCATTAGGGATGGACATTCGATGAAATTTTCTTAATCGATCGTCGAGAGAATTAACGATCGATTATCGATTAATCATTAACGTTTTTATATTAAAATGATCATCATTATTATTACTATCTGCACTCCTAATCTGCATAAATAAATTCAATTTTATGACAAATAAACAGTAACCACTCCAGAGCCACATCAATCTGTTTGACATTATAATGTGTTTAATTCAGTTTTGTTCAACTCTCACAGAAACGAAACTTAAAACCACATCGCTAATCTGCATGAACTCAGCGAAGATAAACTACAGCTCTTGTGTTGCTGATGTGGTCAATTTCTGTCGGATTAAAAGACATGACTCGGTAGAATACAGGTTAGTGTGACCATATTTGCGTTTGTCAAAACCAGGAGGTGGGAGGTGGGGCCTCGTCATCGACACTGAGCGACTCTCACCTGACAAAACTTTTTCCCACTGTACACCGAAACATATGTGCTGCTTTACACTGCACATGGACTCACACTTGTCCCGACCGGAACGGAAAGCGTAGAATTTCTTGTACAAGTGATCGTTAAATACGCATATGCACTTCGGTACGTTGCAGGCGGACTGACTGTTTGTGTTTGCTCGCTCCTTCTGAGTGCAGAGAGCTACATGTACGGACCCCCATTTGGTCACGCTACACACAGCAACCTGCATTCGGTTTGTCGATTAAAATTTACATAATCGATGAAATTCTTAATTATCAATTATCGATTAATCGACTAATCATGCCCATCCCTAACCGGCATATTACCTTTTTTTTTTTTTTGGCAGCTGTAAGACCTGCTAATAATATGAGACGATTGTTAATTGTCAGATTTAGTTTGGACATGTCATTTAGCAAAAGAAACCTCTGAGTGCAAGGTATGGTTATTCCCATTGATTTAGACATTGTCTTTGTAACGTTTTCCCAAAATTGTGCCACCTCAGGGCACTTCTCTTTATATTTAAGATTTCACTGAAAGTTTTTATATTACCCTTCTTGGTTTGGCTATTTTCTAGGTTTCAGATTTTATTTCCTGTTATAGAGTAGGCCAAAACTCCCCTAATGTACACGGAGATTATTATTTGGCAAATAAGAACATAAGAAAACACCTTTTATTTTGTTGAAATCATGTTTAAAGAATCAAAAAAATGTTTTTGTAAGTTTAAACTGTGCCTCAGTGTGGGACTCTCGAAAATAGAACTTTACTACTTGTAATTTTCAACATATTTTTCATCTTTTCTTCACAAACTGCTTCTCAGTTGGTGTCAAACTATAATTTAAATTTACAGCAGGTTTTATAGCACCAAATTAAGTCAGAATCAAAGAAGAATCTAAAACTTTCATGTGCTCTTTAAGCAGTGAAACTTTTCCCAAATTTTTTTTATTGAAATGAATGGAACATGAAGAGAACACTGTTGAGGAGCGTTTCCAGACAAATGTGGGCGGGGCCGAATAAGGTCAATAAGAACAATTAAATAATTTTATCAACCGATATAATAGCAAATGTAAATATAAATCTGTAAATTCACATCTGAAAGTTTACACAACAATTAAACACCAACGAACTTTAACTGGTGATTATAATTTACAAAAACACATCGCACACACTTAAATAAAGGGAATGAACTGAAGATACAGCTGAGACGAGGACGTTTTTTAAGTTTTTTTTAATTTATTTTTAAATTTTATGTATTTATTTTGGGCAAGTACAGATTTATGTTCTTATACAATGGAACATATAACATAATTGAAATCATAGTAGAAAAGTTACCATATTTTCTAGGCTATTAGACGCGCTCTTAAGCCTCCAATCCCATCAAAAAATGATTGTGCGCCCCACAATCCGGAGCGTCCTATACACGAATCCACTCGGGTGTCCCAGCACGACTTCAGTAAACTACAAAGCCGCACCAACCACAGAACACACACACACACACGGAGCAGACAGCGACCGCACAGCGAAACACACCCACAGCCACACTCATCACTCCACACCGACGAGGAACGGAACGGAGGAAAGAACTGAAAAAGCGAGTGCAATGTGCCACTTCTAGACACAACTGAACAACTGAGTCACTGCGAACACACCGACAATCCAGTGGTCCCAGACAGCACCCTCCCTACACGCCACAACTGAACAAAGCCCAGAGTCACTGTGAACACCACAAACAAATTCCAACTGAGCCATCCAACTGTTGTGTTTCGTTTAAAGTCCGGTGCGGTTTATTTGTGAAAAAAGTTAGAAAATAGACCATTTCATGCCGCATAATCCAGAGCGTCTAATAGCCCGGAAAATACGCTAAATAAATGACTTCTAGGAAACATTACAGATACAAACCAAGTGCTTAAGTGTTCTTTTATTCTGGTATTTATTTTAAAAGGTTGGGCATTCGCTCGATTATGGAAAAAATCATCACTTTTATTTTGGTCAATATTCAACAATTTTAGTCAACAATATGATTATTCAAACGATTATTTTTTAGTTACACGATGCATTTATTCAGCATTTCTCCCTCTCAAAAAAAAACTTTAATAAGTTACGCAAAACTTTCAAATTGAAAATGCGTAACTTGTGATGTATAAAATTTTATAAAATGAATAAAATAAACTTTGAACATGAAATAAGACATAGAAAAACATAAATATACCAAAATAAACTATATATCCAGCTGTTCTACAATCTCTATATAAAAAAATATACTTATTTTTTAATAAATAACTCAAAATAAACTTTTAGTATCACAGCCATGATTTTGCCATTATTTTCTTAATTGATCCGTATCAATTCAATTTGAAATGTATCATACCGAAAGTGCACTGTATCGAGATATGTATCGTATCGTGGCCTATGTATCGTATCGTGGCCTATGTATCGTATCGTGGCCTGTGTATCGAGGTCTGTATCGTATCGTGGCCTGTGTATCGAGGTCTGTATCGTATCGTGGCCTGTGTATCGAGGTATGTATCGTATCGTGGCCTGTGTATCGAGGTCTATATTGTATCGGCAACTTCTTAATGATACCCAGCCCTGTTCCAGACTCATGCAGAGCTGTGTCACGGTTATCCTTAAAACAACTAGCATGCTAATAGAACACATCAGCGTTACTTCCTGGTTTACACACGACTCAAACACTTTATCGTTGGGATCAAAACTGGACCTCTACTGTCTGCATTTTACAATATATCTGTATTGGGGGAAAAAAATACTTTTACTGCATGATTTTTGGTTTTCTTTGTCTCGGTCTGTACTTGGGTCTGCGTTTGCTCATATGAAGTCTGTTCTCTCGGTTGGATGCAGCTGCAGTAAAACCAGTTTCCAAGTCCACACGTCACATGAGCTGTAATCGTATTAAAGACTTTTGGCTCTGAGGGAATTTTATCACATTTTTTCTCCAACTGTTCAACTCAGAATGTTTAAAAAGGACTTAACTCAGGGCGGGGGCGGTACTCACCAAAAAAATAAACTTATAGATAGGACAATATATTCTTATAGGACTGTAAAAGGAAAATCGAAGAAAAAATAAAATTTGAATGGACATAATTAGCAAATCCTCAAACACTGCAGTTTCTGAAGTTCCATCATTTTCTTCAATAACAAAATCCAAGAATTTCTTTAGATCCATCATGGAGTAACTTTTTAAAATGTATTATATTTCTTATTTTTCTTTTTTTCTTATTTTGAGAGGGAAAAAGATCATATCAAACATGGAGATCAGTCAGTATAGGAAAAAAAATCTTATTTTTTCCATCTCGGCCAGCTCTAGATTATTCTGCTTTAATTTAATTCTCAAAGGTAAAATTGTAGAGTATAATGTCAGATTAGTGTCTGATTTTTGATTCTTTTGACAAATCCTGACCCAGAGACACTAAAGGATAGGGCTGGTATCATTAAGTAGTTGCCAATACGATATATACCTCGATACATAGGCCACAATATGATACACATCTTGATACAGTGCACTTTTGATTTGATACGATATATTTCAAATTGATTCGATAAGTTCAATAAAAAATAAAGGCTAAATCATGGCTGTGATACTAAACGTTTGTTGACCCACTTCTTGTGCAAAGTGAATATAAAACAAACCTTTTACTCATCAAAACAGTGAAAATGTCAAATGTGTCACATAAATGAGTTTCCTTCCTCTAAACAAACAACAAAACTGTAGCTTTAACATACACCAAAAAATACTCTTGGCGATATATTGATACAGCAGTCCACAATATCAATACTGTATCATCACATTAAACAATATGATATATCGATAGGGGGTGGGGGTATATAAGCATTGCTTCTCCCCACTTCTTTTCTGAATAATTGATTATTTTATTTTTTATTTTTTTTGGAGATTATAGTTGTCATGAGCAGTGTAAAATAATTGCCTTTATGTATCTGTAAATTACTGTATGATAATGCAATTTATCATTTACTGTATGATGATGCAATGTATTATTTATGGTAACTGAATAAAGTTATCATCAAGATATTTCAGTATTTTTGCACACCCCTACTAAAGGATGGGTCAAATGCAGAGAACACATACGGGGACATTAAAGAGAACTTTAAAGCTGCATTGTGTAACTTTTCTGCTGGAGGGTCTGTCAAACGCTTTTCTCCATGGACATGCTGTTGCTTTGTCTGGAATGTTTCAGCCCAAACCAGACCAAATTACAGGTCAGATCTGTGGAGAGGCGACCTCACTCGCAGTCAGAAGGTCTGTTTTTCTAAGGATTTTTCACCTGTGATTGAATAAATGTAAAGTAGCTGTTTAATGTCACACTGTGGAACATTCCAGTCAGAGAAATGACGTATCCATAGAAATAAGCAGGTGACAAACCCCCTACAAAAAAGTTGCATAGCGCATCTTTAACTGTCTCCATGGAGGCAAGCTGGCCACATCACCAGGCCAAGTTACGGGTTAGATCAGTGGAGAAATGGACCCACTGACAGAAATAATGCGTGCAGTTTGAAGAAATCAAAATACCTGTAATTTAATAAATACAAGCTATATTATTTGCTTAATGCCATACTGTGGAACATCCCAGACAAAGTGTTACTGCATTGCCTGGGATGTTCTCCACACTATAGAGAAGGGCTGATGGTGGAAAAGTTACACAGTGCACCTTTAACCTTAACTGTTCTGATAAATATTTTAAATTGTATTGTTGTTTGTTTCCTCAGGAGTGTATTCTCTCTGGCATCATGTCGGTGAAGGGGAAGAAGGTGCTTCACATGGACCGAAACTCATACTACGGAGGAGAGAGCGCCTCCCTCACGCCGCTCGAGGAGGTGAGGAACTGCAGCGAACTACTGAATTTTCCGGACTATAAGTTGCTCTGGAGTATAAGTCGCACCAGCCAAAAAATGCATAATGAAGAAGAAAAACATATACAGTTTGCTCATAAGTTTACGTACCCTGGCAGAATTTACGATTTCTTGGCCATTTTTCAGAGAATATGAATGATAACACAAAAACTTTTCTTTCACTCCCGGTTAGTGCTTGGGTGAAGCCATTTATTATCAACAGCTGTTTACTCTTTTTAAATCATAGTGACAACAGACACTACACAAATGACCCTGATTAAAAGTTTACATACCCTTGAGATTTGGGCCTGATAACACGCACACAAATGAGTTTGAGTGGTTACTAAAACACACCTGTGATGTGTCTGCTTGTAATCAGAGTGTATATAAAGGTTCAGTGAGGTTCTGGGCTCCTGACACATCCTTTCACTGACATCTCTGCATTTTGAGTCATGGGGAAAGCAAAAGAACTGCCAAAAGATCTGCGGGAAAAGGTTTAGAATTATTCAGGCCTTTCTGAATCCTGACAGGATGGTTTCGGTGTCACTAAAGGTCCAGGCTTTGTCCATCCATCCAGTGACTTCAGGAAAGTTTCATGGTGCATCCTTCTGGTGTCACAAGTTTCTCTTGCTCCAAACTTTTTTTCTGCTGCTCGATTACTGTTTTCAGCTGCAGATTTCACGACTTGCAGAGAGATCTGGGCGGCAGTCGAAGGCGGGGGCCTCGACGACCGGATCTCCAGACATGGAGACTAGCTCTGGGGACATGGAATGTCACCTCGCTGGGGGGGGAAGGAGCCTGAGCTTGTGCGGGAGGTTGAGCGTTACCGACTACATATAGTCGGCCTCACCTCCACGCACAGTTTGGGCTCTGGAACCCAACTCCTTGAGAGGGGCTGGACTCTCCATTTCTCTGGCGTTGGCCGCGGGGAGTGGCCGCGGGCTGGTGTGGGCTCATTGCCCCACAGCTCAGCCGCTTGGTGTTGGAGTTCACCCCGGTGAACGAGAGGGTCGCGTCCCTGCGCCTTCAGGTCGGGGACAGGTCTCTCACTGTGGTGTCGGCCTACGGGCCGATCAGCAGTGCCGAGTACCCGGCCTTCTTGGAGTCCTTGGGAGGGGTACTAGACAGTGCACCGACCGGGGACTCTGTTGTTCTCCTGGGGGACTTCAACGCCCACGTGGGCAACGACAGTGACACTTGGAGAGGGGTGATTGGGAGAAACGGCCTCCCTGATCTGAACCCGAGCGGTGTTTTGTTATTGGACTTCTGTGCTAGTCACGGTTTGTCCATAACGAACACCATGTTCGAGCACAAGGGTGTCCATAAGTGCACGTGGCACCAGGACACCCTAGGCCGGAGGTCGATGATCTTTGTAGTCGTGTCATCTGATCTCCGGCCGCGTGTCTTGGACATTCGGGTGAAGAGAGGGGCTGAGCTGTCAACTGATCACCACCTGGTTGTGAGTTGGGTTCGCTGGCGGAGGAGGAAGCCGGAAAGACCTGGCAGGCCCAAGTGTGTAGTGAGGGTCTGTTGGGAACGTCTGGCGGAGCCCTCTGTCAGAGGGACTTTCAGCTCGCACCTCCGGGAGGACTTCTCCCGGATTCCGGGGGAGGCTGGAGATATGGAGTCCGAGTGGGCTTCATTCTCGGCCTCTATTGTCGATGCGGCTGCTCGGAGCTGTGGGCGTAAGGTCTGGTGCCTGTCACGGCGGCAATCCCCGAACCCGGTGGTGGACACCGGAAGTAAGGGATGCTGTCAAGCTGAAGAAGGAGTCCTATTGGGCCTTGCTGGCTCGGGGGACTCCTGAGGCAGCTGACGGGTACCGGCGGGCCAAGCGTGCTGCAGCCCGTGCGGTTGCGGAGGCAAAAACTCGGAGCTGGGAGGAGTTCGGGGAGGCCATGGAGAAGGACTATCGGACGGCCTCAAAGAGATTCTGGCAAACCGTCCGGCGCCTCAGGAGGGGGAAGCAGTTCTTCGCCAACACTGTTTACAGTGTGGGGGGAGAGCTGCTGACCTCAACCTCGATCTCCTCAATCCCACCATCACGTCTTCCGAGGAGGAGGCCGAGGCTGGGGACTCGGAGGCGGACTCATCCATCACCCAGGCTGAAGTCACTGAGGTGGTTGGCAAGCTCCTTGGTGGCAAGGCTCCGGGGTTGGATGGGATCCGTCCTGAGTACCTTAAGTCTCTGGATGTTGTGGGGCTGTCTTGGCTGACACGCCTCTTCAACATCGCGTGGGTCGGGGACAGTACCTCTGGACTGGCAAACCGGGGTGGTGGTCCCTCTGTATAAGAAGGGGGACCGGAGGGCGTGCTCCAACTATAGGGGGATCACACTCCTCAGCCTTCCCGGTAAGGTCTATGCCAGGGTGCTGGAGAGGAGAATCCGGCCGATAGTCAAACCTCAGATCCAGGAAGAGCAGTGTGGTTTTCGTCCTGATCGTGGAACACTGGACCAGCTCTACACTCTCCATAGGGTGCTCGAGGGTTCATGGGAGTTTGCCCAACCAGTCCACATGTGCTTTGTGGACTTGGAGACCGTGTCTCTCGTGGTGTCCTGTGGGGGGTGCTCTGGGAGTATGGGGTCCGGGGCCCTTTGCTAAGGGCTGTCCGGTCCCTGTATGACCGGAGCAGGAGCTGTGTTCGCATTGCCGGCAGTAAGTCAGACCTGTTCCCAGTGCATGTTGGACTCCGCCAGGGCTGCCCTTTGTCACCGGTTCTGTTCATTGTGTTTATGGACAGAATTTCTAGGCGCAGTCAGGGGCCGGAGGGGGTCCGGTTTGGGGACCACAGGATCTCATCTCTGCTGTTTGCGGATGATGTTGTCCTGTTGGCTTCATCGAACCAGGACCTGCAGTGTGCACTGGGGCGGTTTGCAGCCGAGTGTGAAGCAGCTGGGATGAAGATCAGCTCTTCCAAGTCTGAGGCCATGGTTCTCGACCGGAAAAAGGTGGCTTGCCCTCTCCGGGTGGGTGGGGAGTCTTTGCCTCAAGTGGAGGAGTTCAAGTATCTCGGGGTCTTGTTCACGAGTGAGGGAAGGACGGAACGTGAGATTGACAGGCGGATCGGTGCAGCTTCAGCAGTGATGCGGTCGCTGTATCGGACCGTTGTGGTGAAGAGGGAGCTGAGTCGAAAGGCGAAGCTCTCGATTTATCGGTCAGTCTTCGTTCCTACTCACCTATGGTCATGAGCTCTGGGTAGTGACCGAAAGGATGATCGCGGATACAAGCGCTTGAAATGAGTTTCCTCCGCAGGGTGGCTGGGCGCTCCCTTAGAGATAGGGTGAGGAGCTAAGTCACACGGGAGGAGCTCGGAGTAGAGCCGCTGCTCCTCCACGTCGAGAGGAGCCAGTTGAGGTGGCTCGGGCATCTGTTCTAGATGCCTCCTGGGCGTCTCCCTCGGGAGGTGTTCCGGGCACGTCCCACCGGGAGGAGGCCCCGGGGAAGACCCAGAACTCTTGGCTGGCCTGGGAACGCCTCGGGGTTCCCCCGGAGGAGCTGGAGGACGTGTCTGGGGTGAAGGAAGTCTGGGAGTCCCTGCTTAGGCTGCTGCCCCCGCGACCCGGCCCCGGATAAGCGGACGAAAATGGAGACATTTGTGTTCAGTCTTCTCAGTCGTCTTTATAAGTTTGTTTAAATGTTAAATGTTCAGTGGTGCAGACGTAACGGTGCGATCGACTGACATGATACAGACAGAACAGAGGCTCTTTCTGCAGGAGACATGAGCAGTAGAGTGAAGTGACAGTGGTACAGGAGGAACAGGAGCAGCAGATACTGACATACAAGATTAGAGACTCACCGCATCAATGTGAACATTTTAACATATAAGTTGCAGAACCACCCATGAAAAAAGTGCAATTTATTGTCTGAAAAATACGGTACACTTGTTCTGATAAGATACTGATTTTTAGCAAGGCACTGATCTGATACCAGTCTGTATTGTCCTGAATGAGGATCCATAGGTGCCACTGTTGATGTCTTTGACTGATGCTGCCACTAATGCGCAGAGCAGGCACTATAATGACAGATAAAACATCTGTTTTATACCTTAATTTAGCCTTTGGTGCGGACACTGAAATTTCTAAAATAACTACGGAGGCAACAGCGCTAACTAGGGTTTGTTACACTGCATAATTAGACTTGTGCTTCAAGGGTGAACGTCTTTACAGGCTTCCCTTGTCACATTTAATGAGAGCTTTAATTCCGAATAAAATAATTTAATTCTGAATAAAAATTAACTCTGCTTTAAAAAGACCATGTGAAAACAAAATTCCTAATGAAAATGATTATTATTTATTATTTGAAGTAAGTGGGTGGTTTATTCCAATTTTAAAGCCAAATTAATTTATTCCTGGATCATGTAAATGTTTATTTTTCTTAAAAATAATGTCGGTGGTTCAGTGCGTGCTCGTTGTGTCACCCTTCTGACGTGATCCGGACGATCCGGCTCCACCAGTCCTGTCTTCGGACTTTCATCCAGTTCTCTTTGGATTTGCGAAAGGGTTGCAAGAGTGGGCTGAGGTAGAGCAGCCAGTGACTACTTGGACTACTTAGAATACTTAGAAAAACAGGCATTGTGACTGTGAGCGGGGTTGCCTCTCCACAGATCTGATTTGGTCTCTGTGGCAATAGAAAGGTTTGACAACATACTGTGAAACATTCCAGACAAAGCAATAACATCTCCATGGAGAAAAGCATTTGACGGACCCTTCACCAGAAAAGTTACACAATGCACCTTTAAAATAGTTTCTTTGACATAACCTGCTCATTTGGTCTCCTCAGGTGTATAAGAGGTTCCAGTTGCCCGGGAGCCCTCCGGAGTCGATGGGGAAAACCCGGGACTGGAACGTGGATTTGGTGCCAAAGTTCCTCATGGCAAACGGTTTGTGCTGAGTCTGTTTCATTATTTACTGTTCAATTTGTCCATGTTTTGTGTCTGTAGGAATAAACAATTTGGGATGAGAAAAAAATGCAGTTAGATTTTGTTGGGTTTCAGTTCAGAATTTAAAAAAAAAGCTTCTTCTTTTTCTTCCTGTTTGAAAAACACAACAAAACTGCAAAAACAAAAGCTTGTCCAGAATTTAAGATGCAAAGAAAATGACTTAAAAGTAGTGAAATGATCTGTTCGTGCAGGAAGATAATTTTACTTGACAAGTTCTCTTAAAATAAACTACCTCCTAGACTAGAATTAAGCAGCCTCAGAACTATTAAGTAGATATAGAATAAATCTGAAAACAAGATGAATAACTTGATATAAGTTTTAAAATCTTGGTCAGATCAGAGAAATTTGCAGTGAAGGGAGTTCCATAACTGTTGTCATATTTTATCCTGGGCCAAAACTCATCTAATGTATACAGAAATTATTATTTGACAAATAGAAATATCAGAAAACACCTTTATTTTGTTGAATTACTGTTTAAAGTATCAGAAAAATGTGTTTATTTTGTGTAAATTGTGTCTAAAGAGTTATGTTATGTTTTAGGACTCCGTTTCTTATCATTTTCATCATATTTTTCAACTTTTCTTCACAAATTGCTTCTTGATTTGTGTAAAACTGTAATTTATATTTACCGAGGTATTATCCCACCAAATTAAGTAGGAATGAGAAAACTAGAATACTTGTCATAAGCAGTTTAACACCAAATCCCCTTTAAGCTTGGGCTAAAAGTCTGTTTGTGTTTTGTTTTCAGGTCAGCTGGTGAGGATGCTGCTCATCACGCAGGTCACTCGGTACCTGGACTTTAAAGTGGTTGAGGGGAGTTTTGTGTTTAAAGGAGGAAAAATCTACAAAGTCCCGTCCACTGAAGCAGAGGCTCTGGCATCAGGCAAGAAAACTCTCTAACATAACATAAACCAGAGCTGTGTCTGTAATGTGTGATCTATGAGCCCGTTTACACCAGTCCTACTCTGCTCTTATCGGCCTGCTTCTGTTTCCATTACATTATTCACCTTATGACCCTGTCACACCTTGACCATTTAGCCAGCGTGTGCCGACGTATGAAAAATTTGGCAAATACACTGGCATACGTTGGGTAAGTTATAGGTAAGGTTTTTTTTTATAAGTTCTGAGCATGCTGAAGCACACTGGCATAAGTCGACATATGGCAAGGTCATCAAAACATTTTCAGCATGCTTAAAATTTCTCAGTGTGTGCTTATACGTTCTGCACATGTAGGCCGTAAGTTGTAGGTAAGTTATGTGATCGTTGACACACGTTCACACATGTTAATTGTAAATTACTCGTAAGTCCAAATACGTTGAGATAATGTCTCACGTACCCAGAACTTTTGAGTAACGAGCTTTGAACCTGTGTGTAACTTATATTGAACTTACCTCCAACACATATTGACATATGCGTATTTGGCATGTTCCAGACGACCACAGAACTTGCTGAATATGTTTCTAACTTATAGCTACCGTATAAAGGTGTGGGAAACAGTCATTTGCATTTTCAAGAAGAGCATCATGTGAACACCATACAGCCTAAATAAATAACCAACGTAGTGCGTGTGAAGCTGCAGATTAGTGATAGTGACTCTACTTCCTATGGACTTCATCTTCAATCTTTTAATGCTTTAAAAACCATCTATCTGTTTTCAGTTTTGTCTTGTATCTAAACTAGAAGTGCAGAGCTTTGATCTTTTGAAAAGCGACTGGTTTTACTGTAGAAAGGAAATGGCTGACGTGATTGTGCTCACAACTTTACAGCCTGTGACCTGCAGACATATCCCGCCGCTCTATACCTACAGACCTATCAATCAATCAGCTGTATTCAGCACCAAGGACAGTGAGAGACGTAAAATATGACGTGTTGGAATAGTGATCCCAAAAAGTGGCGGAAAACTGGCATGTCTAAATAGAAGCATGTTGTAATATCGGGTTGTCTAAAGGTTGAGATGTCAGAATGATGGGATGGAATATGCGGTGAAATCCCACTGTACCAGTTGTGTGCCAAAAGGAGTTTTCTTTGGCGTGACGCTGATTATAATGTTGCTACTGTGATGTCTAGTGCAGTTATGATTTAAGTCATCGAGTGGCAGCCTTTTTTTTAATAGGTGACGACACATGAGCGTCAGTGATATGCTGCTGTGCACTATGCATAACTTGAGACTGTTGTAATTTCTATATAAGTTACTAATACGTTAGGTATACGTCCAAATGGTTATGAATACTCCCAAAATAAAAAATAAAAAAACATTGATAGTTCAGTGTATGCCAGCATTTTAGGGAAATTCTAGTAGGTCGGCATGTGCTGGCTAAATCATCAAGGTGTGACAGGGACTTTATTCCCAAGGTTCTATGGGCACCGCCATTGTCTCTGGGGTTGTGTTATTTTGCAATGGGGCTGACTCTTAAAGGTGCACTAGAGAGAAAGGTTTAATACCGTCACACTTTTTACACAATTTTACACAAATCACAAAACTTTGCACAATATTTTACCAGCAAAACTTTTCTCTTATTTTCCTTTTTAAAATGAATGGGATTCCTGTTTGACTGGAAGTGCCACTACAAAGTGCAGTTTGGCATTTATGGTGCTTTCACACCATCAGCAGTTGGTGCACACCAAACATTCCAAAAGCTCTTAGTTGGGTTTGTTTTCATTGGTGTGAAAGCCTCAATCACACTCGGATCCGCACTAAATCAAGAGGACCGAGACCTCAAAAAAGAGGTCCTCAGGTCTCATGGGTCTGGTCTTATGTTCTTAAACCTGTCTCTCCTCCTCAGGTCTCATGGGTTTGTTTGAGAAGCGGCGTTTTAAAAAGTTCCTGACGTTTGTGGCTGGTTTCGACGTGAACGACCCAAAGACTCTGGAGGGGGTGGACCCACAGAAGACCACCATGAGGGAGATCTACAGCAAGTTCAGCCTGGGCCAGGATGTCCAGGACTTCACTGGGCACTCGCTCGCCCTCTACCGCACAGACGAGTGAGTGAGGGCAGGGGTCAGAGGTCAGAGAGCAACGGATTAGTTATGATGCTGGGTTTAGATGACATCACAACATTCTACAGGCTAATAATATTTAATACAGATGGAGGGAGCAACATTAATATTGTAATATTGTTAATATAAAATGCTGATAAAATGAGTTCTGAGGTGAAGTCACCAATAGAAATGATTGATTTATTTGTGCTGACAGTAAAGACGCTGAACTTTGTGTCAGATTTTCTTTCATGTGGATAGGCCCAGTGATTGTAGAGATATTACATCTGGATTGTACTAAACGGGGTTCCATGTCAGTGAGTTACATCTCTTACAGTTTCTAAAAGCAGCACTAGAATGGAAATGAAACTATGAAATTAAATAAAAATGTTAAGGCCTAAATTGGAAAGTGAATCATGACATTTAGAAATAAGGAGTTAAGTTAAAATGTCGTCTTGTCTCGTTCTTGTGGACCCAATCTCGTCTTGTAGAAATTGTCTCGTCCTGTTCTAAGAAACGTTAAACGACAAATTCTACCATAAAATGTATTAGATTAGATTAAATTCCACTTTATTGTCATTACACATGTATAAATACAAGGTAACGAAATGTGGTTTAGCATCTAATGAGAAGTGCAAGGAGCAGCAAGTGGAGCATATACACTATAGACAATATACAGTATATTACAGTGTAGAATGTAGTGAATATATACAAATAAATATGGCACTATGAACAGGTGGGAATTAGGTATAATATCCTTGGCTCATATATAAGCTGATGTAAACAATAATACAATTTACATACGAAGCTACTAGATTATACTATGAACAAATTTACAGGGTGTGCTATAGACAATATCAATATGTATGACATATATAAATGAGCAAAAGATGTATATGAACTGGTGAAGTGTAAATAAATCTAAAGTGATGTATCAGATGTCATCTGAACATGGTACATTTAATGGCCGAGGGGGAGAGTGGGTGACATGGTGAGGGAACATGGGTGTTCAGCAGGGGATAAAGTTCAGTAAGGAAACAGCTCTGAGGAAGAAAGTGTTCCTGAAGCTGCTTCTTACTCGTCCTCCAGCTCAGTTTAAAATGAAAGTTAACTATGAATCTTGTATGAGCACCAGAGGAGCTGTGTGAATGAACATTCAGGGCTTTCAGCAGGAAAGGGACAGGAAAGGGATGAAATATAATATAATAACTAAGGATTCTAGTGAACACAACTTTTTTTTTTTTTTTTTTTTTATTATAAATAATAATGTCTTTAAACTTTTTTCATAATCAGAAACGACACAGTTTGAGTCAGTGCCATTTAACACGCACAAATGTCCTCCTCACTCGTCTCCATGGAGTTGGTCTACATTTAATACCATATTGTGGAACATAATCTTTAATATCTCCATGGAGACGAGCAGTGGTTTGTTTGTTTTATATGCTACCATCCCCGTCATGCTGTTGTTGTGTTTGCAGTTACCTGGATAAGCCCTGTATCGAGGCCATAAACAAGATCAAACTCTACAGTGAATCTCTGGCCCGATATGGAAAAAGTCCCTATCTCTACCCCCTGTATGGACTGGGAGAGCTGCCCCAGGGCTTTGCAAGGTAACTCCACTACTGTGGCAGAGTGGTTGGCCGGTCTCCTCTCAGTGAGGAGGTTGTGGGTTAGACTCCTGATCTCTTGCTTTATGTTACTGTAAATGTGCAGCACAGATTAAAGTATATGTGTGTTGTTTCAGATTGAGCGCCATCTACGGAGGCACGTACATGCTAAACAAACCCATCGAGGAGATCGTTGTGGAGAACGGGAAAGTGGTGGGAGTCAAGTCTGAAGGAGAGGTGAGGAATTATCATAATAATGACTTAGACTTATAATAAAAGTAAAAGTGTCTACTGTAACTCCTGTCTGATGAGCTGGAGATAGGCAAACAAGAGCAAACTGCTGCATATAGAAAGACTCCACCAGCAGACTCTGAAAACGATCAAAAATCAAACTCGTATGATCACTGTAAAATATTGAGTGAATTTTTAAATTGGGAGAATATAAGTATTTATTCAGACTAGGGCTGCTCGATTATGGAAAAAATCATGATCACTATTATTTTGGTCTACATTGAAATCATAATTATTCAAACTGTTATTTTTAGTTACATGATGCATTTATTCAGCATTTCTCTCTCTCAACAAAAACACTTTGTTATTGATCATTTATGCAAAACTTTTAAATTGAAAATTAAACATAAAATGAACTAAATATACTTTGAACATGAAATAAGACATAGAAAAGCACACATGTATCCAAAATAAACTATATATCCAGCTATTTTACAATCTATGTATTTAAAAAATGAATATATGAATAAATATACCTATGTATATAAAAACTATCACAAAATTCACACTAGGACTTTAGAACCATGCTGTGCTCACAATTGCTGTGGGCACCGAGTGCTTGCAGATCTGGTCAAGACAATTAAAAAAGAAAAATTTACATTTCTGCAACTCTTATATTAATACTCATATATAAATATACCATGACTTTTTAAGTACTATTTAGTTTAAAATTCATATAAATTGCAAAAATGTAAGCTATATTTGGTATTTTGGTTTAAATACTTGAAATGACTTGAAGCTCAAAGCAGATGACTTGGACTTGACTTGGATTTATTGGCCAGTGACTCGAGACTCAACTTTTGTTGTTTGCTGTTTTGTTTTTTGTTTGTTTTGAGTTTTCAGATATTAACTTTTCCTGGTTTTCCTGTGTTCAGATCGCTAGGTGTAAGCAGCTGATCTGTGACCCCAGTTACGCCCCAGATCGAGTGAAGAAGGTGGGACAGGTGATCCGCGTCATCTGCATCCTCAGTCACCCCATCGCCAACACTGGAGACGTCAGGTCCTGTCAGATCATCATCCCCCAGAACCAGGTCAACAGGAAACACGGTGAGAACATGCACACAAACAAGAGAGAGGGAAAGGATGGATGGAGGGAGAGGATGGACAGAAGATGGAAAAAGAGAAAAAGACAGGAAGAGAGAAAAAGAAAGGGAAAGAAAAAGAGAGCCAGAGGGAGGGGGGAGAGTAAGGAAGAAAGAAAGAGAAATAAGGGGGTAGCGAGAAAAAGAGAAAGATAGGGGGAGAGAGAGAAAGATAGAGTGAAAGAGAAACTGAGAGAGACAGAAGGAGCGAGAAAAGGAAGTTAGGTCAACAGGAAACGGTGAGAAAGCACACGCGGGCCACACCATTTGACTTCTTTTGTTTTGCGACACAGACAGCACACAGTCGTCTTTTTCACTCTAATGAGATCAACACAAGGAGACGATGTCACATCTTCTCTAATCATTTCCAGTTTAACTTGTGCCACAATGCGAAAATTGTCTTAATCACTTGTGAAAATCATTTTTTTTATGTTTTGGAGTTGAAAATTGTTCACTTGCACTACAGCTGACCCAAGAACTGGACAGTGCGATTCTAAATCTCCTCATGAAAACTACTAAACTTTTTTCTCTGTCTGACTTTCCCCATATTTGAAAGTTTACAAATATTTTACTAGTGGAATTATCAAAGAAAGCTGCTGCTTCTCCCACTGTAGGGCGCTGTCTTCATTTAATGCGAATGCGGTCAACGTTATTACAAAAATCTTGTCAAAAGCCTGATTGCAGAAAATCTCAGAATAAAGACATTAAAAAAAATATCTGTACTGGGGCCAAACTCATTTTACTCGACTACATGGATAAAAATAATGTACCATATTTTCCGGGCTATTAGGCGGCTCTTAAGCCTCCAACCCCATCAAAAAACGACCGCATGCCCCACAATCCGGAGCGTCCTATACACGAATCCACTCGGGTGTCCCAGCACGACTTCAGTAAACTACAAAGCTGCAAACACGCACGGAGCAGACAGCGACCGCGCAGTGAAAAACACCCGCAGACACACTCATCACTCCACACCGACAAGAAACGGAATGGAGGAATGACCTGAAAAAGCAAGTGCAATGTGCCACTTCTAGACACAACTGAACAACTGAGTCACTGTGAACACGCCGACAATCCAGCCGTCCCAGACAGCACCCTCCCTACACGCCACAACTGAACAAAGAACGCCACAAACAAACAAAACCACTCACCCATCACACTGTTGTGTTTCCTTTAAAGTCCGGTGTGGTTTATTTGTGAAAAAAGTTAGAAAATGGACCATTTGATGACAGTGCGTCTTATAATCCAGAGTGACTAATACTGCGCAAAATACGGTACTTTGAATGTTTGTGGGTAACTGAAACTTCTAATCTGTTGTTTCTTTCAGACATCTACGTGTGCATGATCTCGTTTGACCATAACGTGGCCTCAAAGGGAAAGTACATCGCCATCGCCAGCACCACGGTGGAGACCAACAACCCCGAGGAAGAAGTGCGGCCGGCTCTGGACCTGCTCAAACCCATAGACCAGTGCTTCACCAGCATCAGTGACCTGTACCAGCCCACCGACATGGGCGTGGAGAGCCAGGTACACACACAGAGACACACACGCACGGGTTTGGACCTGATTTAGTCCCTTTTTTAAAATTTAGTTACTTTAGTGGACACAGTAAGCCCGTTAGCCGCTGTATTCCAAATTGGTAGTAGGATTGGTTACACAGAGATCTGAATCCAATTGACTTCTTTTGAAAAATGGCCCTTCTCTTTGTAATTGCTGCTGTCAGACTCCTCATTCTGACCTTAAAATGTTCAAATTAACCCTCTCTACATGATCCTGGGCTTTTTAAACTTGGTAAATCAATATGTGGACAACAATATCCAATCTGGTGCCTTTTTTCCCCAAGATCTTTGCCCAAGAACAGATGGCTCCAGGAAGTGTAAGCAAAAGGTTTGATTGCAGCTTTTTGCCTCGTTAGGGTGTGTATTTTCAACTACCACACACTCCTGATTGGATCTTTAGTTCTGCAATATGCTCTTGCTATTTCAAATGTGGAAGTTGGTTTAAAATTGCTGTATTTATAACTAACCGCTGGCCTCATTCGGCTTCAGTTTACTGTAACCAAACATGATGACTTCCACTTTCATATAGTCTATGGTCCTGCCCTGGTCCCAGATCTGGAGATGGGTTCAAACTGGGACTGTGTAAAGAAGTGAGTGTTACGTCAACCACAGTGTTCAGCTCCAGTCAAATGAAGCTCATTGAGGCTGAAGTTATAGGCGCAAATTTGGAGGAGAGTTTCATATGGAATTCCAAGTTTGAGTGTCATAGCAACCAAAGAGCCAATTAGGAGTGAGGGTGTTGAAGATTCTCACCTGCACAGTTAACTTAGCAACAATGTCAATCAAACTTGTTGCTAACGTTAGTGAATGTGACCCGTGGATTGATTAAAATAACTGGATAGTGTATTGCTGCCTAGAGCTGTTTTGAGTTGGTGTAGTGGTCACTCACTGAAACTTCAGGGAAAAGAGAGGATATTCTATGTTATTAGGTTCTTTTTTTCAGACCTAGAGTGTTATTTCATACCTGACAGTTTGGACTGCTCACTAGCGTCTTCCTCAGAGTGGTCACGTGATGTTGCTGTGATGTGAGGGGGCTTTTTTACTCTCACACACCTGGGATGCTGTCCTGAGGAAGTGGGACTGCAGGTGGCGCTGTCGTCCTGCCTCCACCGGTAGGAAGACGGCGCCAAAACCTGTTTAAATCAACTGACCAGACACGTCACAGCAACGTCACGTGACTCTGAGGAAGACGCTAGTGAGCAGTTGAAACTGTCAGGTATGAAATAACAATGTAGGTCTGAAAAAAAGAACCTAATAACATAGAATATCGGAAGACCAAATGAATCTCATTGGACTAAAAGACAGGATATGCCAAAAAGGATTTTTCCTGTAGAGCGCAATGTAATCATGCTCGTGTTCGGCTGACAGGGCCTGACAGGGCCTGACAGGGCCTGACAGGGCCTGACCTGGGGACCTACAGTTTTCAAAAAGGTTGGCTTTTGTGTTGATTTTTATCTGTTTCTAGATCATAAACTTTCCTCCTTCAGTTGTCTTAAAAACATCTTTTTAATTGTTCGCTCCAGCTCTGCTCCAGCTCCTCTTACTCTGATTGGTCAAAGCAATCACGTGATACACGAGACCGCGCTCCTTGTGCACGCTTGTGTGCATTTGCACATGCCCGTGGGAGAAAAGAGCACTGCTGCGTGTGTTCAGTGGGCAGAGAGGAAATACCTGGCCGGGTTAGGCTAATCTGGAGATATGCACCATTGAGCTCGGCCCATTGACTTGAATGGGCGTC
Source organism: Boleophthalmus pectinirostris (assembly GCF_026225935.1). Taxonomy (NCBI): domain Eukaryota; kingdom Metazoa; phylum Chordata; class Actinopteri; order Gobiiformes; family Gobiidae; genus Boleophthalmus; species Boleophthalmus pectinirostris. Next base: position 45,657,258 of record NW_026571133.1, on the reverse strand, counting down.
CATGTTTGGACAGCTGGGCTTGAAGTGACCTCAGGGAAAGACGGTGCCTGATTTGTCTGTCAGATTCATGATTTTGGTCTTAGAATGTTTGTATGAACATTAATAACAGAGAGGGGCGACGTTTTTTCAACACAAATTGAACTGGAACCCGTGCTCACTTCCTGTTTGGAGCACAGCGACTCGTGGGTTAGAACTGTCTCCTTTTAACAACAACTACAACAACAATTTTTTCAAATTTTTTCAGCAGTCTATGGGTCAAATACTGAACACAATTAAGTGTCCGTTCACATTAACCTACATCAAACCCTGTACATTCTCTTGTTTTTTATTTTCAGATCTTCCTCTCGCGTTCATACGACGCCACGACTCACTTCGAGACGACCTGCGACGACATTAAAGACATCTACAAACGGATGATGGGCGCCGAGTTTGACTTCGCCGAGATGGAGAGAGGACAGAACGACATCGTGGGAGAACAGGATTAAAAAAATAAATAAATAAATACCACTCCCTCAAATTAGCATCATATCAACTGCTGCAACTCCAACACCAAACTCACTGTGGACCTGTATGATTCAATAGACAAAATAACTAAAGACGCACTGTGGAACTTTTCAGTTGAGGGTCTGTCACTTTCTATGGATACGTCATTGCTCTGCCTGGAATGTTCCACAGTATGACATTAAACAGCTCTACCTTATATTTATTCAATTACAGGTGCTTTTATGCCTCAAAAATACTTGTAACTTGGTCTGGTTTGGTCTCCATGACGATAGAAAGTTTTAATGCCATACTGCAGAACATTCCAGACGAAGTAATAACATCAGAAATAGTATTTGACAGGCCCTACACCCGAAAAGTTACACAATGCACCTTTAAAAGATGCACTAAACTTTTCCACAGCGCCTCTTTCTGCCACGCGCTCGTCTCCATGGTTATCGCTTTGCCAAGAATGTTCCACAATAAGGCATTAAACTAAACTATCTTGCACATAGGTATTTTTATTGCCTTGACATCACACATTTTTTTTCAATAAGCGGGCTCACCCCTCCACATATCTGACTCGTAACTCTGCCTCGCCCTCTTGTTTCCACGGAGATGGATACATTTAATGCCATATTGCGGAACATTCAAGGCAAAGCAGTGATTTTTTTATTTTTTTTCTCCATAGAGAGGAGCAGAAATGTATAAAAATAGTAAAATGCACTGTGTTAAGTTTTCTACAGTGTTTCTGCCTCACACTCGTCTCCATGGTTACTGCTTTGCACATAAGATATAGAAGTTTAATGCTGTACTGTGTAACATTCAAAGCAAAGCAGGGTTTTTATTTTATTTTGTTTTTTATTTTGCCACACAGAGACGAGCAGAAATGTTCCGCAGTGCAGCTTTTTAAATATATCGCTGCTTTTCTTTTTGGAGGGTTCATTATTCTAGTCCCGAGATGCCAAATAGTTCTAGTTTTATCCACTGAGGAGTGAGTATTTTTGAAGGATTTAAATCAAAATAAATAAAAACTATAACCATCTCAGGTGTTAAAAGGCAATGGGGCTTGGTCGTCTTTGAGTGTTTTTCTCAGTAATATCAAACCAAGCGTTAAGTATTATGTTTTCAGCGTTAGCAGGGGACGTGGGAATACAATCTGAATGGGAGTCAATGGAAAAGATGGACTACATTATTGAAAAAAGTGGAATTCAAAATATATGGTAAATGTTGGAATATTTACAGTTTAGTTCAATTAGAAGTGGAAGTTCAGATGCCTTCATTTTGTTGTTGTGCTTTGTTCAGGTGATAAATACAGGGCAAAATATGAACTAGAATGTGACTTTTTACATTTAAATCGGGTAAAAGTTACAGTTTGAAGTTGTGTTGGCGTTTTATAATTCTAATAACAGTAGTTCAGATGGGACAGTCGGAGTGTAGTGTAATCTGTGTCAAACTCAGTTTCCCGGTAGTTAAAGCAATAAAACAAACTGGTGAAAATGCAATACAAACCAGATAATACAGATCAGGAACATTCTGTGAAGTAAACATTTGACACCAGGTATTAAACTGGATCTAAAATCAGGTCTTTAAACCAGGTATAAACAAAGGTCTAGAACCAGGTCTAAATCCAGGTCTCAAACAGATCTAGAATGAGGTCTAAACCTGGTCTAAAACAGATCTAAGACCAGATCTAAACCTTGGTCAAAAAAGGTCTAAAATCAGGTCCAAAACCAGGTCTAGAATCAGGTCTGAATCGGGTCTAAACAAGATTTAAGACCAGGTCTAAAGCTTAGTCAAAGTTCTAGAATCAGGTCCAAAACCAGGCCTAAAACCAGGTCTAAACTGGATCTAATATCAGGTCTTAAACCAGGTCTAAACATAGATTTTGAATCAGGTCTCCAAAGGTCTAGAATCAGATCTAGATCCAAGTCTAAAACTGGGTCTAATCTGGCTCTAAAATCAGGTCTTATTCCAGGTCTCAACAAAGTTCTCAAATCAGGTCTAGATCTGGGTCTATAACCAGGTCTAAACCCGTGCCAAAAATGGATCTAAACCTGGTTTAAGCCTTGGTCAAGAAAGAGCAAGAACCAGGTCCTGAACCAGGTCCTGAACCAGGTCTAAACCAGCACTTCCAGATTCACAGTCATTAAGTGTATTTTTTATTTTACTTAGTTCCTCTTTCTTACCATCGTGAAAATGTTCACTTCCCAGTGCAATTACTTCTACTACTACTGCAATAGAGTTTTGGGTACTGTTACTGTTATTATTTATCCATGCTTGGGACTGGTGCAAACATTATAAACAAGGCACTTGCGTCAGATTTCCCATTGACTTCCATTCATTTCCCTCCCAGCCCGTCGCTAGCCTCTATTAAAAGCACATTGCGTAGTTAGCCAAAGCCAGCTAAAGGGGGCGCTGTTTGTAATTCACCTTTCGACAAAATCATTTCTACTTGTAATATTGTAGTCATAAAGAGAGTATATGGCGTACGTGGAGTCTTAGTTGTACTGTTTCTCCAATGCCAAGCCGTCGAGCAGAAAAGTCCTGTGTGAGATGTTGTGAGATGTTGTGAGATGTTGTGAGATGTTGTAAGATGTTGTAAGATGTCCGCCGGCTGAGGTGGGGATCGCTCTTATATTTTTGAATAACGCGAGCGGTCGGTAACTTTTAAAATGCGTAAGGACCAAATGCAGCAGTATTGTTACAGACGTCAATCTGTACAAACATATCGGGGCTCAGTGATTTCTGTACTGCAAAGAAATATATTAAAACAAATGGAAAAGTGGCGGTATTTGAGTGTGTTTTTATTGATAATTTTTTTTATTAAACGTTGTGTTGTTTTGGTGGTTATAACATTGCAAATCATGGTGGTTTTATCGTTAAATTCAGGACTGAACCAGGACTTGAACCAGGACTTGAACCAGGACTTGAACCAGGACTTGAACCAGGACTTGAACCAGGACTTGAACCAGGATTAACCTAGGACTGAACAGGGACTTGAACCAGGACTCAACCAGGAATGAACAAGGACTAAACCAGGACTGAACGAGGGCTGACCAAAGGCTGAACAAGGACTTGAACCAGGACACTACCAGGACTTGAACCAGGACTGAACAGGGACTTGAACCAGGACTAAACCAGAACTGAACAAGGACTTGAACCAGGACTAAACCAGAACTAAAGCAGGACTGAACAAGAACTCAACCAGGACTGTGCCAGGACTAAACCAGGACTAAACAAGGACTTGAATCAGGACTAACCCAGGACTAAATCAGGACTGAAAAAGGATTGAACCAGGACTTGAACCAGGACTAAACCAACCCTGAATAAGGACTTGAACCAGGACTGATCCAGGACTCTATCAGAACTAAACCAGGTCTTAACCAGGACTTGTATTTAAACTAGTTAGAATTGGGGTTATCAACTTTCTTGGTGTTTTGTCCCATTTGCAAATAAAGTAGGTACTTTGGAAGGTCCCACAGTATGGCATTATCTGAACTTATCTAATTTACTTTTATGTATTGAATCACAGATGGAAAGAAACATGTATTCTGAGCAGGGTCTCCTCTCCACAGATCTGACCTGAACTTGGCCAAATGGGGTCACCTGTCTGTCCTGCAGTGGACGCTTGAGTGGTTCCTGCTTTCACCTGTCTGATTCATTGATTCATCGATTTCTTTGCTGTCACAGAATGAGAAAACAATGAAATTACAATTACCAACTCCCTCTGATGATCCCGCAAAACACACAGAATTATTTAGCTCACTGATGGAGCATTTTGAGTTTTGGAGATGTAGACAGACTAATAAAGGGTTACGCAAACGTGTGAATGAAACAAAACACAACTCCAGGTCTGGTTTTGAGGTGGAAACAGCATTAGAACATGATTTAAAGCTCACAAGAGTCACTTTTTGATCAGAAAATAGAAAAAATGAAGCGCGTTAACTTCCTGAGGGTAACTCGAAGTCTTCCCACTGAGAGGTCATTGCCAAGTACCAAGAATGTCTACGTTAAATGTCCTATATTACACAAAAAGTGACTCTTGTGAGCTTCAAGTCATGTTCTAATGTTGTTACCTCAAAAACAGACTTGGACTTGTCCTTTGTTTCATTCCTTAACAGTCTGTCTTCATCTCCTAAGCTCAAAATGCTAGTATAGTATATGTAGCGGTAGTTTTCAGGCTAACAGTTCTTCAGAGACTGACAATTCCAGGGCTGATTTGATCCAAATGATTCTAGTGAAGGTATATGGAGTTGAAAACATAGTGGAGCACCTCCTGTATTACCACATGACATCACAAGGTGGAGTGTTTTCAGTCTAAATCTGCAGGGTTTGTGTGTTAAACGTGAATGAAACAAAACACAGTCCTAGTCCTTCACCCTCTTGTGATTGAAACAATAATTAAATAATAAAATACAAATAATAAATAAATATAATCGATACGTACACAAATAAATAAAACAATACAAATAAAATAAATAATAAAATAAAATACATAAGTAATAAACTAAGAACATTCATTTAAAAAACAAAATAAGTATGTAACCCACCATATTGCTCCTTGTCGTGTAAGTTTTAGATAAGTTTTGGCGCCAGCGTGGTGCGCCACTCTCCCCCCGTGAACTCCATCTCCCACAATGCACCGCACTGTTTACTTCCTGCAGTAGCCTCCATGCTGTAGCCTGACCCCCGCGGCCCATGATCCTGTGCTGTTCCTCTCATCTGTCTCTTTCTGTTTCTCTGTGATCTGTTGACAGTGAAGGCGTCATGGAGGTGACGGCGGCGCGCAGGTCTTTCCTCTGCGACATCGGTGAGTCTGGAGCTGAAACGAAGGATTAACTCGTGCGTAAAACCACAAGCTCCATGATCCATATTCATGTTTTTCTTGTTTAGCTGCAGTTTTCTCGCTCTGGCTCCAGCGTGGTGGGATTCCTGAGAAACTCGAGATTTGTATTTCAACATTATGATCTCGAGTCAGTCCTCAAGTCTAAAATATGTTTACATGAAGATCATTAAATGTCTAAGCGACCTCCTTAGTTTCAGAGATCAGACGCTTTTCACCCTCTTCCCCCTTCCCTTCCTTTCTCTTCTCTTCTCTTCTCTTCTCTCTCTCTTCTCTCTCTCTCATCTCTCTCTAATCTCTGCTTTACCCCTCCTACCTCTGGTTGTCCTCTGTTCCTCTCCTTCTCACCCTCACCTCTCCTCTTCCTCTCGCTCCCCTCTCCTCCCCTCTTTCACCTCTCTGCCCCCCCTCTTCTCTCTCATCTCTCCTCTTTCTTTCCTCACATCTCCCTCCTCTCTCCTCCCCCTTGTCTCTCCTCTTTCCTCCTCTCTCTCTCTTCTGTCTCTCACCACCTTCTTCTCTCTCTCTCCTCTCACCTCTTCTCCTCCCTCTCTCCTCTCACCCCCCTCCTCCTCCTCTCTTCCTCTCCTCCTTGTCTTCGCTCACGTATGTGAGCAGGCTGTACTTCTCTTCATGAAGCGTTTCTGGGTCAGATTCTGCAGCGCTCCCCCTCCCTTCCCCTCTCTCCTCATTTCTCCTCTCTCCTCTCCTCTCCCTGTCTCTCCTCTCCCTTTCTCCTCCTCTTCTCCTCCCTCTATTCTCTTAGGTATATGAGCAGGCTGTATTCCTCTTCATGAAGTTGCCTCTCTGGGTCAGAATCTGCAGCTCTGCAGCTCTGGAGCTCTCAACTCTCCCCTCTCCCTCTTCTCTCTCCTCCTCCTCCTCTTCCTCTTCTCCCTCTCTTCTCTCAGGTGTGTGGGTGGAGCGTACTCCTCTTCATGAAGCTGTGTCTCTGGGTTGAGTTTTGCAGCTCTCTTACTTCTCCTCCCCATCTTCTTCCTCCTCCTCCTCTCTCCTCCTCTTCCTCTCCTCCCTCTCTTCTGTCAGGTATGTGGGCGGACCGTACTCCTCTTCATGAAGCGGCGTCTCTGGGTCGGGTTCTGCAGCTCTCTCAGCTCTTGGACTCTGGAGTTGGTGTGAACACAGTGACGGTGGACAACATGACGGCTCTGCACGAGGCGTGTATCAAAGCCCACCCCACCTGTGTGCGCCTGCTGCTGAGGGCCGGGGCCCAGGTCACCAACGCACACACTCTCTCTCTCTGTCTCTGTCTGTCTCTCGCTCTCTCTCTCTCTCTCTCTCTCTCGCTCTCTCTCTCTCTCTCTCTCTCTGTCTCTGTCTGTCTCTCTCTCTCTCTCTCTCTCTGTCTCTGTCTGTCTCTCTCTCTCTCTCTCTCTCTCTCTCTCTGTCTCTGTCTGTCTCTCTCTCTCTCTCTCTCTCTCTCTCTGTCTCTCTGTCTCTCTCTCTCTCTCTCTCTCTCTGTCTCTGTCTCTCTCTCTCTCTCTCTCTCTCTCTCTCTGTCTCTGTCTGTCTCTCTCTCTCTCTCTCTCTCTCTCTGTCTCTGTCTGTCTCTCTCTCTCTCTCTCTCTCTGTCTCTCTCTCTCTCTCTCTCTCTCTCTCTCTCTCTCTGTCTCTGTCTGTCTCTCGCTCTCTCTCTCTCTCTCTCTCTCTCTCTCTCGCTCTCTCTCTCTCTCTCTCCTCTCTCTCTCTGACAGTCTGCTCTTGTCTCCAGGTGGACGTGAGGACGATTCACGGCAGTACACCTCTCTGTTACGCCTGTGGCTCAGGGAGTTTGGAGTGTGTTCGACTTTTACTGGAACACGGGGCAAAACGTGAACCCCTCCCTCACAGCTCTGACCGCTTCCCCCCTGCACGAGGCCTGTATACAAGGTACTGCACCTGACACCGTGATGACTCTATCCACTGTGCACTACATCAGTGTTTCCCAAACTTTTTTTCTGGGGACCCAAGACAATAAACATTATTCGTAAATCACAAAATAAAGGTGGATTTGGGCATTATTGAACATTAATGAGGATATTTTATTGTTGACTGAGTGATCATGATCTGAACAATTAGTATTCCTCAAGTTTTAAACAATGAAAAACTGAAACACTGAGAGAGAGCAGGAGAGAGAGAAGAGAGAGAGTGTAGGACAGAGAGAAGGAGAGAGAGTGTAGGAGCGAGAGAGAAGAGAGAGAGTAGAACATTTCATTTTCTTTTCAACATTCAATTGAACCAGCAATATTGGAGCAAAATAGTCAATAAAATAATTACAAAAAGATTAGAAATTATACAAAACATGTCTTAACATTGGAACATTTCTACTGAGATAGGTGGGCCTGTCTGTGTTTTTGTAGTGTGTTCCAGTCTGGGCTGCAGGAGGAGAGCGCAGCAGCAGATCAGTGTCAGAACTGTATATCACAGACTTACATGCAGATTGTGACAAGGTGACCCAAAAAAAAATGTCTTGCGACCCACCTGAGGGTCATGACCCAGTCTTCGGGAAACAACGCAATAAATGATGGATGGAACTTGAGTGTTGGGAAGCTGGACAATGTGGTCTCAAGCAGGAGGCTGACTCAGAAAATGTTCCATTTCACCAAAAAATTACCATAGCAATGTGGCAAAAAAATAATACATATTTACAAAAAATAACTATGCTCAAATCAGGCAAAAGCAACAGAAATTAAAGGCCTGAACCAGAGCTGATCCTGCTGGTTGAGGACTCTCGTTTGGATCTAATCTGGCTGTAGCATTTCGCAGCTCATTTAATAAATTGAATCAACTGAACAGAGCCTATTCAGTTTCGAGTCTAAATGTTACATCACTGTATTAATGGACCAAGGAACATACAAACCAATTGTGTGCGAGTTAAGCCACCCACATGACGCTACCAAGATTTACTCTACAAGATTTTCAAACTTGCAGTGTCCTCTCTGCTGTAGGTCACGTGGACATCGTGGAGCTGTTGATCTCCAGAGGAGCAGACCTGGAGGCGTTTGACGTTCACTTTGGTCCTCCTCTTCACATCGCCTCCGCCAAAGGACACGCCCCCTGTGTGAAGGCGCTGCTGCAGGCCGGTCAGTACAGGGCAGTAACAGCTTCACGGAGAAAAGTATTTAATAAACCCTCCACCAGAAAAGTTACACAATGCCCCTAAAATACAGTTTATAGTCTGGATGCAACAATACAGTTTTCCCAACCCTCCACCAGAAAAGTTACATAGTGCACCTTTAACAGTGGGTCAGAATTGTTGATCCAAAATGTAACTTTAATTTTGAACTTAATTGTGATGTTGCTTTGTGTTACAGTAAATAAATATCTGTATCTTCACCAGGAGCGCGCGTGAACTCGGTGAAGTTCCATGAGACGGCGTTACACCTGGCGGCCCACGGGGGCAGTGTGGAGCTGGTGGAGCTGCTGATCGAGTTTGGAGCCGATGTTTTCTACAGCGATAACTCCGGGAACAGACCCAGAGACTACGCGGTGCCGGGGACTGAGGCACACCGCTGCCTCACATTCTACGAGAGTACGACAATTTACTATATTATCCTTTACAGACAGAGGTTTAGTTCTGCTTCCATTTTCACATCTCTTATTATAATAATTACAGTGTATTTTACCATGAAATCTCCAAAATGTAAATTCACAAATGTTGAATGTGATCATTTCCATCACTGACTAAAACTAAGACCTCACTGTATTACAACATTTTCACAATATTTATTTTTTATAATTCTGTATTATTATTATTGACATTCAAGTATTTTTTGTGCCTTACAATCGGGAAATCATGGAGTTGTGTGTCCTTTTAGAACACTGCATTTCTGTGTTTCAGATCATAACATTATATAGAACAAGAAACAATATATTTAATACAGATGGAAACAGCTAAAATGAATATAGTTTAAATGCAGATTGGTGTTGTAATATAGAGTCTGGTCTGATCAGTAACAGAAATGATCAGGTTCAACATTTGTAAATTCACCTTTTAGTGGAAATTCCTTATAGGTGGTTTTCAGATTTTATGTGATGATGACAATGTTTCCAGATGGGGACAGGAGCTAGATTTGCATTTTGCCATGAAATATCCAAAAGTCTTGTGTATTGAACCTGGAACTCACCATATTACAACAAAAATCTGTATTAAATATTATTTGCCTATAGAATCATAGACTGTATATATGAACATGGACATAGTTAACGCTCTAGCCGGCGCGTCCCAAATAGGAAGTTCACATGTGGCTCGTCCTGCTGTGAGCCTCGTCGTTTCGGTCTTAAAATGTTCGTATTAACTCGCTCTACATGATCCTGTGTTTTTGTCCTTCAAAAAAATCCTCTTCATAATACAGATCCTGGCTCCAAATTCGCTCCTGTAAACGTTTGCGTCACGAGCTTCATTTGAGCTGCAATAAACGTCACATTCAGTCCACTTCACAGTCTATGTCTGAAACACAGCTGTAAGAATATAATGTCACTCAATAAGGAAGACGGTCCAAATGTCTTCACTCTTCTTCAAACTTTGTTCAGTTGACAGATATGATTTTTTTTCTTTTGCTCCCCATTTTTAAATCTAGGGATGTAACAATATCCAAACGTCTCGATACGATATTTTCACCATATGCATCTCACAGTATGATATTTATTGTAATATTTTGTCAAGGCTAACAAAACTGTCAATACGCTACTTTTTTTCCCTTTTAAAATGCCTTGAAAAACCTTTGGTACTGTTATGATACAAATAATAGTCTCTATTCAGGCTGACATCACAAACCAGGAAGACGTTTGGAAAAATGCGATGACAACCTCTGGTGTAGTTCCTGATACTGGACTCACCGACCGACTGTGATTAAACCCACTGAAGTAAATGTGATCAGAGGTAAAAATGAAGACTGCAGACATATGTGCTGTTTGGAATCATCTGGAATTTGGCGCCTCATCTCTTTTAATCACATGTTCCCACTGCACTCGGAGTTGTTTGTCAGTGGGGAAATGATGAAAACTGAGGAATGGTTGGAATTGTTGATTCTCCGAACATATCAGAACACTACAATGACATGGAGATGAAGAAAACTGGGCCTGGGAAGTTGTAATCGCATCTTTCCAAACGCCTTCCTCAGAAGTGTGAATACAGCCTATAAGATTTAAAAATTCTTAATAACAGTTATTTCTTCGTGTAGTCTGCACTGAATTGGAGCAAAGGATCATGGTCTATGTAGTTCTCTCAGTTTTTTAGCTATAGCTGCACCAGAACAATGAATTTCTGTTGTTGTTTCATTCCTACTAGAACCTGAAAACCACCAATTGTTTATGCATTTTAGGACAGTGTGTAGGTATATTGTATTTTGATTACTTGTGTACATTTCTTTCTTCACTGTAGACACCCCCCTGAGTCTGCAGCAGATCTGCAGGATCAGAGTCAGGTCTCTGCTTGGTCCTCGAGCTCTCCGTGTTTTACCTGAACTCCAGATCTCTCCAGTGATCAAGAGCTACCTCCTCTTCTGACTCCTGCACTCAGACTCAGACAAAACAATAAAAATCTAATTTATTATATTCATTATACTTTTGTTATATTTGTATTAATTTACAGTTTAGTTTAGTTTACTTATTTAGTGTCATTTAAGTTGGTGCTCAGCCTGCATGGGTTTATAAGGCACATAAAACAATAAGCAGACAGATCACACATTAAACATAAAGTGTCCTTTTATGGAGGTCCCAGGCTTTCAGCACAAACTGAGCCAACTTAAAAACATTACTTTTAAACAAATACTTCAGTCTCTCCTCATCAGACATAACAAACCAACAGTAAGACACATTAGACACAACTGACAGCGAAGGTCATGATACAAAGGACAGTAAAACAGAAAATGCATTTGATTTTCAATGTCCTTTAAGTCGCACAGACACAAGTGCTCCTCCTCTGGGACTGAGTGGAATCATCCCGTCTCCAAGGCCAGAGGCAGAGTCCCACACCTCAACTGGGCACATACTGACCTCTGACCTCTGCTCAGGTTCAGGGTGACATATGGTTCAGGTCCAAAACAGTCTTTAATTAAGATATATGTTCTTAATTTTGGTTTACATAAGATTTCATTGTGCCACTTTTGTTTATGCTTATCAAAGTAAATGTTCCTCGCTTGTCTAACACTACAGATGAACTTATTTATGTAAATAAACTGGAGATCTGCAATCTCAAAAATTTTCTCCATCTCTCTACTCCAGGACGATTTATGTAACAGACTCCAGTTAAATACATGTTTGGTTAATCTTGTGTCTGGCATATTAACCAACCTGTTCCAGAACCGCACCATATCACAAATGTGTCTCACTTCACATGGTTCCAGCCCATATCTCCATACAGAGCAAGTTTAGGCGCCTTATTGTGCATGCCTAAAAAGTACCTCACTGAACTTTTTCACTGTGGGTGTGTTTACAGTAACCCCAGACTCCAGCGCCATAGTCCAGAACAGGACAGACAGGCCCTGGACAGTTCAGTGTAGGTTTTGTAGCCCAGGTCACGACATGCTTTAACTTTGTTTATCAGTGAACCTAAGGCTTGACCTGCTGACTCTGACAGAGCTTTGATTCCTTCATCAAATGTAAGATGTTCATCCAAAACAAGTCCCAGATAATTGTACTTTTTTGTTAAGGACAAGGAAGTGGCTCCAAAATGGAATTGAAAGTTCGTCAATTTACGGCTCTGTTTTCTAAAATGAATCACCCGAGTTTTCTCACAATTTATCTTCAGTCTCATTTGGTTGCACCAGGTATGAACAATATTCAACATCCTCTGAAGATCCAGTTCATTTTCTGAAATAAGCACTATATCATCAGCATAAAGCAATATACACACTTTTAGATAATTTGCTTCTTTTACTTCATTTACCAAATTATTGATGAAAATAGCAAATAATGTGGGAGATAGCACATCACCTGCTTTACACCGTATGGTGTTGGGAACCAGTCAGTCAAGTGCTCATTAACTTGGACACAAGATATGGGATTGTTATAGATAGCTTTGATTGACTCATAAAATCTACCGTCAGTACCAGTTTGTAACAGCTGAAAGAAGAGCAGGTCCTGATTTACACAATCAAAGGCTTTCTGAAAATCTATAAAACAAACAAAGGGACAATGAATACTAAAGGTGCATTCTGTGTAACTTTTCTGGTGGTGGGCCTGTCAGATGCTTTTCTCCATGGAGACGTTACTGCTTTGTCTGAAAGATTCACCTTTCTTTCTTCATGGAGACCAAACCAGACTAAATTACAGGTCAGATCTGTGGAGAGGCGACCCTATTCACAGTGAGAGTTTTTCTAGGTGTCTTTGAGCTTTAAAACCACCTGTAATGGAATAAATGCAAAGTAGGGCTATTTAATGTCACACTGTGGAACATTCCAGACAGAGCACTGACATCTCTATAGAAACGATGGACTTCCAACCAAAAAGTTACATAGTGCATCTTTAAGTTACTCTTACTTCAGTAGTAAATACTTTTTTCTCTTACTTGGGCAATGATTTTATATTTGAAATAACATAACGCTACTACCACCTCTGTGAAATGGTGGAATGTAAAAAAAAAAAAAGTAAACATAGTAAAGTAAAGTAAACATTTTAGGTGTCTCTACTTTACTTAAGTACATTTTAAAATGAATACTTTTACTTTTACGTCACTACATTTGAGAGCAGGTATCTGTACTCTCCACTACTTTTTTGAACAGTAATAAATATTATTAGCATATAGAATGTTGTGATGTCATTGCCTGGAATGTTCCACACTGTGACATTAAACAGTTCTACTTGACATTTATTCAATTACAGCTGGTTTTATAGCTCAAAAATACCTAAAAAAAAACAAGCATTCTGGCTGTGTGAGCGGGGTCGCCTCTCCACAGATCTGACCTGTAAGTAAGTTGGTCTGGTTTGATCTCCATGAAGATAGAAAGGTTTAATGCCATACTGTGAAATATTCCAGGTGAAGCCATGACATTTACTTGGAGAAAAGCGTTTGACGGACCCTCCACCAGAAAAGTTACACAATGCAGCTTTAAGTAGATTTTTTTACTTAGTTTGTTAGTCACTTTATTTTCTTTGGTCAATTAACATAATCATACATCATATTACAATGATTTAACACACACACACAAAAAATCAATGTTATGCATATCACTAAAGTTATTCTACAGACTGAAGGGGTTTAAGGCGGAACTTTAACACTTGTTTTGCCAAAATCCTATTAACATATAGAACAGGATACAAGATGACAGAACTATTTACAGAAAACAACACAAAACTCTTCTGAGTATAGGAAAGAATATTTCCTTAAATCTTTTGGTATACACATACACAATATAGAACACAAACCAATATATGTCGATGTTCATACACAAACACACACGCACGCACGCACACACACACACACACACACACACACACACACACACACACAGAACATGTACATGTTAATATTTGTACCTACTGGTTTATAAATACACTTAAACATATAAATATAATTGAGAATGACAATTAATCTGTAAATTCCATGAGGTAAAATATGATTTATTGTATTTCTCTATATGTCTCTATAATTTTTGTCTTATATATTTTTTTAAATGTATAAATTGTTTTAGAACCTTTTAAAGTTTTATTGAGATTATTCCACAGATGAACACCTCTGATGGAGACACATCGACTTTTCAGGTTGGTCCTCACATGAGCTTTGTGAAAGAGGCCTGATCCTGTCAGACTGTCCTCACTCTCTCTGGGTTTAATCATCTCTTGTGTACACTGAGGGAGCAGATTATTATGTGCCTTAAACATGACAACTGCAGTATTGAGATCAAGGAGATTGTGTCATTTTAATGTATTTAATTTAATAAAGAGAGCATTTGTTGGGGCATAGTAATCAACATCTTTTGCCGTAAGAAATGGAATTTGTTTTATAATTATTCCCTCATATTTCCACACAGTAGTAAGTCTGGAAGGATGAGAGCGTTATATAACTATATATTTTTCATGTGATACTTTTACTTGAATATAGCTGTATTTTTACTTAAGTAAATGTAGTATTTCTTCTGCCTCTGTGTTAACTGTAAAGTTAAAGTTAGAAAAGTGACTCCACGTGACTCCGCCCCTCCCGCACGTGACCCGCCGCTGTTTGTAAACACACACTTGCTCAACCCGTGCTCCGTGTTAGCTTTTCTGTTAGCTCCGGGTTAGCAGAGCGGTCAGAACAACATGGAGACCGAAAACCCACAGCCGTATTACTTCGGAGACATCGGTGAGTGGAAATAAAACGTAAAAAATAACTGTTAATGACTTAAAGCTAAAACCTGTCCCGAAAATGGACAGGGGCCGGCTAAAGCTAAAGCTAAAGCTAACACGCTGCACTGGTGTTTGACGCAGGCTAATACCGGACAGCTGTTTACACCACAGCTCCAGGATGCTCCATGACAGGGACATGCAATACTGGATTTAAGGTGTCCGGACGTCCCTGTTTACCCGGGACAGTCCCACTTTTGAGCCCTGTGTCCCCTGTCCCAGCAGATTTATACAAAACCACTGA
>NW_026571133.1:45534864-45639864 GCF_026225935.1 Boleophthalmus pectinirostris | reverse complement strand
CGCCTTCATGAGACTCCGTTGCATCACGCCGCGAGGAACCTGAGCGAGGACATGATCCAGATCCTGGTCGAGTTTGGAGCCAACGTTTACGCCAGAGACCACCGCGACCTCCGACCTGCGGACTACACACAGCCCGGGTCGCCCCCTGCTGACCGCCTGCACTACTACGAGAGTGAGTCCAGCAGTGAATCTGATCACAGCAGATTATCACACTGGGAAGGCTCTCACTGAAAGAGATCAGGAAACTTTAGTTAACTTAACTTCAGCTGAGAGAAAAGCACAGACACAAATGCACACAGGTCTTCCCTCGGCACCTTTTTCCCAAATAGGCTTCTGCACAAACCTCTGCTTTTAAACTCTAAATATTGCTCTAAAGTTGAACTCTCCCTCTTTCTCTTCTTTCTCGTCTCGTCTCTCTCTGCAGGCACCCCTCTGTCTCTGCAGCAGCTCAGTCGTCTCTCTGTGAGGAACCATCTGGGCCCCAGAGCCCTGAAGGCCATCACCCAACTGCACCTGCCCCAGATCCTGCTCAACTACCTCTGCTTCACTGAAATGCACACAAGGGACTAGACCAGGACCAGGACCTGAGACCAGACCAGGACTGGACTAAGACTAGGACCAGAGACCAGGACCAGAGACTGGACCAGAGACACTGGACCAGAAACCAGACTAAGACCGGATCAGAGACTGGACCAGGACTGCGACCAGAGACCGCACCAGAACCAGGACTACAACAGAGACCTGGACTGGTACCAGAGATCAGACCTGAGAGAGGACTAGGACCAGAGATCAGACCTGAGAGAGGACTAGGACCAGAGATCGGACCTGAGAGAGGACTAGGACCAGAGATCGGACCTGAGAGAGGACTAGGACCAGAGATCGGACCTGAGAGAGGACTAGGACCAGAGATCGGACCTGAGACAAGATCAGGATTACAACCAGAGACTAGACCAGAACTAGGACCAGGGCAAGGACTAGGATTTAGGACTAGAACCACGGCTACTACTAGACCAGGACAAAGACTAGGATCAGGGCTAGGACTAGACTAGACTCGGACTAGACTGGGCCCAGACTGGGACCAGGGATTCCAGGGATGAGACCAGGACTAGACCCATTGGCCTGAGACTGGGCCAGGACATTACCAGGACTGGACTAGGACTAGACTAGAACTAGACCAGAACCAAGACCGGACCAGGACTAGACCAAACCCAAAAGGACTCGCTCAGACCCACAGGACTTGATCTGAACCCGAGGTGCTGCTCAGAGAGTCTTCATGAAACACTAAAACACAGAAACACTTTTTAGCTGGAAACGGGAATTTTAACTGGATTTAACTATTTATTCTTAATTATTACTCACGCGAGTCTTATTTTATTTAGCTTGTTGGAAAAGACAAGACAGAAATGTGCTGAAATAATGTTTGTGCCAAATATGAGATGTGAGATTTTGAGTGTGATGGTGCTATGATGGTGTTGGTTATTTAAATGTCATGTTTTGTATATATGTGGTTTATATAGAGTAAAAGTAGCTGCAGAGTCATATAAAATGTATTTCCAAACCCTTAAAACAGAAATGTAAAAGATGTAATGCAGTAATTTGATAAACACATTTTATTGTCATGAAATGCTTCTGTTGAGTTGTTCTTATAAACTTACATGTCTCACCTTTTCATGAACTCAGAAGAAGTATTTAGGACTGTTGCCATAGCGACTGTCAAAGCCTGATCCTTTCAGATCTCAGAAGCTCAGCAGGGTCGGACCTGGTCAGGACAGGATGGAGACGCTGGGAAAATCAG
Source organism: Boleophthalmus pectinirostris (assembly GCF_026225935.1). Classification (NCBI taxonomy): domain Eukaryota; kingdom Metazoa; phylum Chordata; class Actinopteri; order Gobiiformes; family Gobiidae; genus Boleophthalmus; species Boleophthalmus pectinirostris. Next base: position 45,638,069 of record NW_026571133.1, on the reverse strand, counting down.
GAGCCACAGTCGGGCGCCATCACAAAAACTGTCATTGTGTCCTTAGGCTAGACACTTCACCCACATTGCCTAGTGTGAAAGTGGTGTGTGTGTGAGTGATGGTGGAGGTGCAGATTGGCAGCCTCAGATCTGTCAGTGTGTCCCAGGGCAGCTGTGGCTATAATATTAGTTTATCACCTCTGAGTTTGGAGTGAATGAATAATGATTTGTAAAATATCTTTGGGCGTCTTGAGAAAAGCGCTGTATAAAACTGATGCATTATTATTAAAAGTCCATAAAACGTTGCACAGAACAGAAATGGAGACAGGGACGGTCCTGTTTAGGAGTTTAATTTTCAACAAAAAGGTGAGAGTGATTCACTGATAAACAGCACAGCTCAGCTCACCCGAAGTTCCTACTAAGACGTGAGCTCTTCCTAATCAGATTATGTGCCTATCAAGACAGAGCAGTGCCTCCAACTAGCATCACATCCCCAGTAATGTTGATGACATCAGCTGCAAACTATTAATTCCTTTAACTAAAACACAACGGACTCCAGGCACTCCAAAGAAGTAAAAATCGCATGAGGAAAAATATAGTTAAAAGGCCTTTATTTAAATGACCAACATGTTTTGACCCTGGTCTTCATCAGGGCTTAATTAAAAACAGGACATGGGTGCGGCCTTTAAGTAAAACACACCAACTAATAGTACAAAGTATAGTTGATAGTTGATTAGAGGCAAACAAAACAGGTGCAAGATCAGGGCAGGACATGGCACAGGCAAAAAACAAAACAAAAAAACAAACAAACAAAAAAAACACCCCATACAGCACACGTATACATGTGCATGGGCGTGCACACTAATAATGAAAAACATAAACACATAAAACAAATAAAAACAATAACAACAACAACAACAGTATTATTATTATTATTATTATTACCACCATCACTATTAGATTTTTATTATTATTATCATCCTTGCCTTTATAAAAATATATATATAAAAAAAAAAGAGAGCTTATCAGCCTACAGTGGTCGTACATATAACATTTATAAAAAAACAAGACAGTCTTCATTCAAACCCGGATGTTCACGTGCTCTTAGTTTATGAATCCAGAAAATGTATTGTTTAAATTTATTAATTTTTATTTATTTTAAATGTATTAATTCCTTTATTTATTTTAAATATATTAATTCCTTTCTTGTTTTTACCTCAAACACTTTTTTTTACTCTTATTCAGGCCGTGTTGGTTTCTACAGGATTAATATTGTGGAGCTTTTGAGTCCTCGGGTTTGACTCTCTCCACCAGATGGCGCCAGAGACTGTAGAATAACACCATTTAAACCAAACAGCTCTGTGCTTTTATCTGTCTCCTCGTTCTGCTCACATCTAGAACTGCTGCTGTTGCACCAAATCACAAACACACAGTGTTGGGAAGGTTACTTTTCAAATGTAATCCCCTACAGATTACAGATTACATACCCAAAAATGTAGTTTGTAATGTAATCCATTAAATTACTTAAAGTGAGTAACGTAATCTGAATACTTTGGATTACTTGATTTGCTGTAGAGAAGCAAAGACTAGGATACCGTAAAATAAGATGTTTTGTCTGATAAAAGAAAATGAAAGGGCAGAGTCTTTACTCAACCGGATTAAAAATATTATTGATAGAAGAAGAGGAGACATGGTCCGCGCAGCATGGTTTAGTCCTGTTAAATCCTGTTTTTTAGTCCTGTTTTAAAACTGGGTTTAGACCTGGGTTTAGAACTGGTTTAGTCTTGGTTTAGTCCTGCATTAGTCCTGTTAAATCCTGTTTTAGACCTGGTTTAGTCCTGGTTTAGACATGGTTTAGAACTAGGTTTAGACCTGGGTTTAGAACTGGTTTAGTCTTGGTTTAGTCCTGGTTTAGTCCTGTTAAATCCTGTTTTAGACCTGTTGTAGACCTGGTTTAGTCCTGGTTTAATCCTGGTTTAGACGGTTTAGAACTGGATGTAGACCTGGGTTTAGACCTGGTTTAATATCCGACAATGAGTGGAATTACTGAGAAAAACAAAAAACAAAAGGGGGGATATAGGCCCAAATGTGAAAACAGGAAAATCCCTCTGTGTAATCCATTTATTTCAACAAAGTAACTGTAATCCAATTACCACTCACTGAAACAGTAACTGTAACTGAATACAGTTACTCATAATTTGTACTCTGATTACATAACTCTAGTACATGTAATCTGTTACTCCCCAACACTGCAAACATACTAATACAAAAATACAGATAAAATATTTACAATTTATTTTACAGCATATCTACATTCTTTACAGAGGAAGGAGATGATTTTACACTGTTTTATTTGATTTGATTTTTTTTGTTTTTTCTTGATAAGGTGTGTAACTTTCTGGTTGAGGGCCCATCACCTTCTTGTTTCTTCTGTACATGTCATTGCTCTGCCTGGAATGTTCCACACTGTGACATTAAACAGCTCCACTTTACATGTATTCTATTACAGGTGGTTTTATTGCTCAAAAATACAGAGAAAAACTAACATTCTGACTGTGTCGCCTCTCCATAGATCTGACCTGTAACTTGCTCTGGTTTGGTGTCCATGAAGATAGAAAGGTTTAATGTCATACTGTGAACATTTCCACAGTGTTCCAAAGCAAGAACATGTCCATGGAGAAAAGCGTTTGACAGACCCTCCACCAGAAAAGTTGCACAACGCAGCTTTTTCTCGTAAATGTAGAATATGATGTAATGTTCCTGATTACAGCTTTACCGTCTTCCATAGAACTGTGGGTTAGTTTAAACATGTGGCATTTCTGAAATATGACGTCACGTGACCCCAGAGCTTCTGTGCACCCTTTCATTTGAGCACGAGCACAGTCCCCTGTTCCCACGCCTCACCCTTTTCTCCATCTCTTCTTCTCTTTTCTCTCTCTCTCTTTCTGTTTTTCTGTTGCTCTCTTTATCACTCTCCCTCGCTCTCCTCCCTCCTTCTCTCTCCTCTCTTCTCTCTCTCTCACACAGGAGCAGATGTTTTTGTGGTCAAACTTCACATCAGTCTGTCCTCACATCTGTGTAAAATACACAGACACACACCGCAGCAGCAGAACCACCAGCCCCCTCACAGGCTTCAAACCCACATCTCTGCAGGGTCAGGTCTTCAGATGTGCTTTAGACTTGGTTTGGTCCTGGTCCTGGTTTAGACCAGATTTTGGTTTAGTTGAATCCCGATTTAGTCCTGGTTTAGACCTTTTTCAGTCCTGGTTCAGTCCTGATTTGGCCCTGGTTCAGTCCTGGTTTAGTCCGGTCCTGGTTTAATCTTGGTTTAGTCCTGGTTTTGTCCTATTTTTTTCCTGGTTTTGTCCTGGTTTAGACCTGGTTTAGTCCTGGTTCAGTCCTGGTTTAGACCTAGTTTAGTCCTGGTTTAGTCCTGGTTCAGTCCTGGTTTAGTCCTGGTTCAGTCCTGGTTTAGTCCTGGTTTAGTCCTGGTTTAATCTTGGTTTAGTCCTGGTTTAGTCCTGGTTCAGTCCTGGTTTAGTCCTGGTTCAGTCCTGGTTTAGTCCTGGTTTAGTCCTGGTTCAGTCCTGGTTTAGTCCTGGTTTAATCTTGGTTTAGTCCTGGTTCAGTCCTGGTTCAGTCCTGGTTTAGTCCTGGTTCAGTTTTGTGTGAGATCAGGAGGTGCTCAGTTCACTCGAGTTTATTTTTCCTGAGCAGCAGCAGAACATTTGGTTCTCCGTCTCTGTCACTTCAGATCTTCAGATGTATCCAACGCCTGAGCCAACGCCTTTGAGTATGTGCCCCAACAGCATAGTGCAGTACTCTGTGTACTCTGTGTACTGGGAGGCAGTAGCTGCATACAAGTATGTGTCTCCTGGAGGCAGAAAAACACTTACACAAGACACAAGATGGACAGATTAGACTCATCTGAGTGTCTTTGTAAAAAGCAGTCAAAGGTAAGACGAGCACACCTGGAGAGGTGTCGTTTAAAGATGCCATATGGAACTTTTCTGGTGGAGAGTATAGGCTGCCTGCTTGTCTCCATGGAGATGTTCTTGTTTTATCTGGATGTTCCACAGTATGGCATTAAACCTATTATAAACTCTATGAAAACACACAAAAAGAACCAAGTACTAGACACAACACATAATACAGTTTTAAAGAGATCTGCAGGAGTAGTAGTAGTAGTAGTAGTAGTAGTAGTAGTAGTAGTAGTAGCAGCAGTAGAAGTAGTAGTATTTGAAGGACAGCAGCAGCAGTAGTAGTAGTTCCAGTAGTAGTTATAGTAGTAAGAGTAGTAGTAGTAGTGGTAGTAGCAGTAGCATCAGCAGCAGCAGCAGCAGTAGTAGTAGTAGTAGTAGTAGTAGTACTAGTTAGTAGTAGTAGTAGCAGCAGTAGTAGTAGTTCCAGTAGCAGTAGTAGCAGCAGTAGTAGCAGTAGTTCCAGTAGTCATATAGAAGTTCCAGTAGCAGTAGTTCCAGTAGTAGTAAGAGTAGTAGTAGTAGCAGTAGTAGCGGTAGTAGTAGCAGTAGTAGCAGTAGTAGTAGTAGTAGTAGTAGTAGTAGTAGTAGTAGTAGTAGTAGTAGTAATAGTAGCAGTAGAAGTAGTAGTAGTAGTACCAGCAGTAGTAGTAGTAGAAGTAGCAGTAGTAGTAGTAGCAGTAGCAGTAGTAGTAGTAGTAGTAGTAGTAGTAGTAGTAGTAGTAGCAGTAGTAGTAGTAGTAGTAGCAGTAGTAGTAGTAGTAGTAGCAGTAGTAGCAGTAGTAGCAGTAGTAGCAGTAGCAGTAGTAGTAGTAGCAGTAGTAGTAGTAGCAGTAGTAGCAGTAGTAGTAGTAGTAGTAGCAGTAGTAGTAGTAGTAGTAGTAGCAGTAGTAGTAGTAGTAGTAGCAGTAGTAGTAGTAGCAGTAGTAGCAGTAGTAGTAGTAGTAGTAGCAGTAGTAGTAGTAGCAGTAGTAGCAGTAGTAGTAGTAGTAGTAGTAGTAGTAGTAGTAGTAGTAGCAGTAGTAGCAGTAGCAGTAGTAGTAGTAGTAGTAGTAGTAGCAGCAGCAGCAGCAGCAGCAGCAGCAGCAGTAGTAGTAGTAGTAGTAGTAGTAGTAGTAGTAGTAGTAGTAGTAGTAGTAGTAGTAGTAGTAGTAGTAGTAGTAGTAGTAGTAGTAGTAGTAGTAGTAGTAGTGTTTGTGCAGTACTTGTCCTGCAGATCCTGGTCTTTACACAACACACAGTTTGTAGAGTTTGAACAGAAGTGAGTTTAGAAAATGACACGATGTGAAAGTCTGTCACTTTATTCTTTTATCAAGTCCTTTTAGATCAATATAGAGATTTAAAATGTCACTGTTAAAACAGAAAGATCCACAGATGTCAGACATTATAACTACAAGCACACACACACACACACACGCACGCACGCACGCACGCACACACACACACACACACACACACACACACACACACACACACACACACACACACACACACACACACACACACACACACACACACACACACACACACACACACACACACACACACACACACACTGTAGGTTAAACTTTACTGTTGTTGTTTTTCAGTCGTTCACTTCCACATCTTTCCCTCCTTGTAGATCCTTGCTTTTCTGGGTGCTGCAGATCTTGTTCCTGGTTTAGCCGCCGGCAGCAGCTCTGTGTTGTGTAAGCGTTTCCTGGAGCGGGGTGAAAGGTCACGGGGAGTCACGGGAGTCAGGGGAGGCCGCGTACGAGGAAGACGCGTTCAGGACATATTTATGAGGAAAGAAAAACGTAAATCTGTCAGAGAGCGTAAACAAACACAAAGTGAACGTGCGCTGACCATGATAAACAAAAAGAGACAGAGAAATAAAGAGAGTTCACCTGTAGACGGCAGGTTTGTGTTTTTCTAAATGTGACTTGGTTTGGTGGATAGTTTCTGTGCTAAACATAAAAGCTCCTGTGTTATGGCCCTGTCACACCTTGATGATTTATCCAGTGTCTGCCGATGTACCAGAATTTCCCTAAAACGCTGGCATACGCTCAACTATCAATGTTTTTTTATTTTATTTTGGGCATATACATAGCCTGTTACCATATTTTCTGCAATATAGGGAGCACGCTTAAGCCTCCAATCCCATCAAAAATGACTGTGCGCCACAATCCAGTGCTTCCTATACACGAATCCACTCGAGTGTCCCAGCACGACTTCAGTAAACTACAAAGCTGCACCACCCACAGAACACACAAACACACACGAGTGCACAACTGAGTCACTGTGAACACGCCGACAATCCGTTGGTCCCAGACAGCACCCTCCCTACACGCCACAACTGAACAAAGCCCAGAGTCACCGTGAACGAACAAACAAACAAAACCACTCACCCATCACACTGTTGGGTTTCCTTTAAAGTCCAGTGCAGTTTATTTGTGAAAAAAGTTCGAAAAAATAGACCATTTAATGACAGTGCGCCGCATAATCCAGAGCGACTAATAGTGCGGAAAATAAGGTAGTAACTTATATAGAACGTTTTGATAACTTATAGATAACTTATGCCAACTAATGCTTAGCGTGTTGCCAGCGTCCACAACTTATACCCAACGACAGTCTAACTTATCCATAACATACTGCAGCGTATCACTGATGATCACGTGTCGTCGCCTATAAATTGAAATCATAACACACACACACACACTAGACATTGCAGTAGCAACATTAATCAGTGTCATGAAGACAGCTGATCATACATGCCAAACTGTCATCACCTCTTGATCCATGGTCTCACCCAATTCCTTCTCCGCCGTTGATCTCTTCTTTTCGCGGCTCTATAGGTGAGTTTCATTGTTGACAAAAGCGCACTTTGCATGCTGGGAATTATTTTGATCAGCGGCAATAAACACTAATTCAACATGACGGACAGAGTGAGAAAGCACGTAAAGGGTATTGATCCTGGTTATTTATCCACTCTAACAGCAGAGGACCCAAGACCATTTGACCAGAAATTGGTCATAAGCATCGACGGAGCCAAATCACCCTTTTCAACCCCGACAAAAGGTGGACCAAACCAAATTTCTGGTCAGAATCACCAACTACCTGGACAAATATTCACTTGGGCGACATATCCACAATGACTTGGTGGAAACTCCTGGGCCATTCACAGCAGAAAAGATGAAAACCTCCAAGAGTCTGGATGTGTTGTTGAACTTGTTGGAGTCCACGGTTTGTTAGGATCTTCTACATTTGCTCTGTGGATGTTTGAAAGTCATTTAATTCACTGTTAGTGGTTCTTTTCACTCAGAATACGAAAAAGACATTTTCCTTCTTCCGTGCTTCTATTTGTGCATCCGATAATGCAGCAGGAATTTACCATTATCGGGGATAAATACGCGAGTTTACGCACTGTGTTTGACCACTATCGTGTTTCTTGCCTCCGACCAAAATATTTCCCAGCATGCAACGCAGGCTTTTAATAACAATGACGTCAGCTGAAACTCGCCTATTGACACACAACTGGTACAGAGACAAATCGATGAGCTCATGCTGATGTTGGTGTTCTCGTCTCAGCCTCACCATATCCTCCATCTCTCAGATGATCTGTGTAGTGGATGGTACCACGGGTCTGCTCACCATGAAGTCTGGAGGAGAACTGACAGTTTTCCCATTTATATGTACCCAACCAATACACTGCCAATACGCCATTATACTAGAAACACATTCAGTAAGTTCTGTGCTCGTCTGTCATGTCAAATACTTCTGCATATGTTATACGTTATAAGTTACACACTGGTACAAAGCTCGTTACTTACAAGTTCTGGGTATGATCTCAACGTATTTAACATGTGGGAACGTGTGTCAACGATTGCATAACTTACCTACAACTTATGGCCCACAAGTGCAGGATGTATAAACACACGCTGATATACGTCGAGAAACTTTAAGCATGCTGAACATTTCTCAATGACCTTGCCATATGTTGCTGTATGCCAGTGTGCTTCAGCGTGCCCAGAACTTATTAAAAAAAACAAAAAACCTATAACTTATCCAACGTACGCCAGAGTATTTGCGAAGTTTTTCAGACGTCGGCATACGCTGGCTAAATCGTCAAGGTGTGACAGGGCCATTATGCAAAACTGACTCTTGTGAGCTTTGAGTTGTGTTCTGATGTTGTTCCCTGCTCAAAAACAGAGCTGGAGTTGTGTTTGTTTCATTCACACATGTTTGAGTAACTCTTTATTATTAGTCTGTCTACATCTCCAAAATCAAAATGCTCTGTTCCACCTTGTGATGTCGTTGCCATTGTAACGCCACAGTTTTCATGTTCACAGGTACATTTTTAACTCTTAAAGAAAACAACAAAATCAACACGCACACACACACACAAACACAAATAAGTCAAAAACTAAGGCTACGTTCAGACTGCAGGGCTTAACACTCAATTCCAATTTTTTTGTGAAATCTGATGTTTTTGCGAGGTCGTTCACATTTCCAATTAAATGTGACTTGTATGTGACTCCAGTGTGAACATTAAACGACCCAAAAGTGTCCCACATGTGCACTGGAGACACGACGACGTCAACCTCAGCGAGCGTCTCTGTGTTTACAGAAGTTGTCCAAACATGGATGCAGCAGTGAGCGCCTGGAGATTTTAAAGTTCCTCTCGTACCAGAGCCAGAACATGAACAACTTACTTGTTTTAAGGAGGAGATTGAGAAGGAGAAGGACGAGGTTTTTGGTCGTGGTGTTTTGTGGGATGGCGGCAGCGACGTCTGTTGAAAGGAACGTGTGGATGTGGAGACGGAGCCAAGAGTGGTGAGTGGAGATGTGCTTCACTTCAGTGACATGGAGTTCATTAACAATTTTCACCTACTTCAGTGCAGAATAGTGACGTTTGTGTCTTGTTGATAACGTGTAGGTGGATGAATGCACTTTGGCCGTTCAGACTGAAGTCACATGTCAAAAGATCAGATATGTATCGGTTTCAGGAGCACATATCCAAGTGTCCTGGGTCACATTTGAAAAAATCAGGATCTGTGTCGTTCAGACTGTCATTAAAAGATCAGATACAGGAGCATAAGGGCCAAAAAAATCGGATTTGGGTCACTTCAGGCTGCAGTCTGAACGTAGCATATGAGTTCAAATATAGTCACAAAAATAATAATAATATGATATGATAATACAAAACAATTATGTAATGTAAATATATTGCACCAGAGTATTTTTAAATGAAAGGACAGAAGTTAACATGCAAATCTCTGAGGGGAGACTGTTCCAGTCAGAGAGAGCTTTATATTTAAATTAGTTTAAGTTGTTTTTTGACTCTTGGGACAACAAAAAATATCATATCTTCATGACATAAACTGTAAGAGGATCTGAATGGAATTAAATACAGTTTGAGGTATTCAGGAGAGAGATGAAGCATGTAAAGAGAAATAACAAGAACAATCAGAGACATCATCCTGGTCCACATGAGGCGTCAGTGGGTCAGTTCATCAGCACAGAAACAGTTTATGAGGAGTTCAGCCCATATCACATGATCATTATATCCACAATACAATGTGTGTATGTGTACAGGCCCATGAACATTTGTGTGATATTGGTCACACATGAGAATGTGTGTGTTTACGAGTGTGGAACCAAAATGTCATTTTCATGAGTTGTGTGTATGTTAGTTGTGTGACTGTAGATCAGTGTGTTGTGTTTCACCAGAAAAACAAGAAATGGAAATTATTTTCATTCTAATTTTAACGGCTACACTGAAAGAAACAATTAGTTTTTACTAAGTTACAATTAGTGATTATCTCAAAAACTATGAATATTTGACTATACAAATGAATAGAATTCTAAATAGATGATCATTTTTCTGACATTATGAGACACTCCTGTTGCTCGAGCTGGATCTTTCGTGGATTTATGACCAAAAACACATATTTGACCTTGGTTACCTTGACCTTAAATGACCTTGACTGGTTTCAACCTGTAACACCCAGTGTGCCCCGGTTATGTGTGTGCCAACTTGTGTGATGATTGGGTGAATATTTTAGGCTGCAGATGGTTCAGAAATTGCCAAAATTGCCTTTATCCTTTATAATGGCGTGACCTTTCAATTGACCACAAATGACCTTGGATCCTCTCCAAACTTTTTTTTTTTTTGCAGCATTGGGCACAGGGGCTTGACCCACGTACCAAATTTGGTGACAATTGGTCCATAAATGGCAGAATTATCGCGGGTGGACACACACACACACACACACAGGGTGAATACAAAACCTGGGACCAGGTAATAAATAAACAGTGAAGTTGGCGTCGGGAGGACAGAGTGAGCAGAAGTAGTTGTGAGATCATCTTTTTCCTGACAGAAAGGCTGAAACAGTGGCTGGATTGGTAGAGGAACTGTAAGCGGTATGAAAATTTGATGTTGTAATTGTTTGTATAAATTTTTAAAAAGTCCATATTTGTTTTTTGCAGAGTGGTCCACTTTTGAAGGCTCTGGAGGTTTGCGGTCAGAGTTTAAAAACACAGCTGGTCTGAGCGTTATCGTGAGCACGTGCTGGACACAAGCTCAGACCCACGCACTGACACAAGTGCGCACAGGCCAGGAATAGAACCGACAACCGCAGCTTCACCAGCGGAAGACGGGTCAGAGGTCACAGCACACAATTCCCCTGCTGTACCAGACTGCAGCAAAGGCTCAGTGTCTTTTTTATGGAGCGTTATTGAGCGATTTGAATCGCTCAGTATTCTGTTACACTTTTTGTTGTGGTCGTAAACATACCTGGAGTCGTGTTTTGTTTCAGTCATGTTTCAGTAATCCTCCTGCATTTTCTCCAGAGCCCAGAACACTGCCCCCTACTGGTAAACGTCATCTTAAAGAACAAATATTAAACATGACTTGGCCTTTAAACATGCTCTTGACCACCTTTGCTTTGGAATTGAGTGTTTTAGAACTTAAAATAATGATTAAAAAAAACAAACAAAAAAACAGACATAATTTCATAGCCTCAAAATACTCTGGTACAAGGTATAATAAATGTAATAAAGTTTAGTTTAATAAGTGTAATAAAATATATTTTGCCATCTAGATTAGAGGGAGAGAATTACTATAAAGGAAACAATCAAACTACATAAAGAGGAACATGTTCAGCAGCAATGTTTAAGACCAGCCTGACGATGGTTTAGGGATTTAAAAACAGTGCAGGGCCTGAGATGAGGATGGCCCGTGGTTTTAACAGGGAACATGGGTATTGATAATTGGAGATCTTGCTATTCTCCCGGTAAACAGAGGCACATCAACTGGACCAGTTTTGGTTGGTTTGCCGATGTGAAAGCACCGCACTGGAGTGTACGCTACATAATAACAATTTTATTGCCTGGTGAGGACCAAATAATCGAACTAGTGGTGTGAAAACCCCCTTAAACAAATAAGCTATACATGTTCTGACTCAATAGCAACTTTAAAATGACCAGCAGTGTCCATGTTTAGGCGACTTCTGTAAACACTGAGCACGCTCGCTGTGTGTGATGTCGTCATGTCCTCCAGAGCACATGTGGGACACTTTTGGAGCGTTTAAAGTTCACACTGAAAAACACACACGAGTCATATTTAACTGGAAATGTGAATGACCAAACGATTTTTTTGGTGAAATTGAATTTCACAAAAAAAATCTGATTTGAGTATTAAGCCCTGCAGTCTGAACATGACCGAAATGCCTACAGTTAGCGTCACACTCCCGGGACAAAGTATCAGACGCTCCTGGTGAGTTGGTGAGTTGGGCGAGTGCAGCAGGAGCCTGAAGGCCATAGTTGTGGCCTGGTTCATAACATGAGTCGTTACAATAACACTCTTATGTAAGTGTGTGTGCTGATTGTTTTGACTGGTTTAACATAAGCGGACAGCACCAGCCTCCTCTGAGCCTGTGCACACCCCAAACCAAACACGGAGTGTTCACTCCGACATGTCCGCTCGCCCCTGACCGTCCCCTCCAGACTTAAAACATGCACATGAGTTAAGAGCCACTGGTCCCGCTGGAAAAGGCTTCTGTCTGCGGCAAAACTACGCTCACGTCTGCTCATGCTATCAGCGCGAACGCCGCAGACGGAGCGATATCTGTGTGAAAAGGAGAAGAGGAAACCAGATGTGGATGAAGAGCAGAGCGAGGACGTAAACACACAGACGCAGACGTGATGTCACTGGGTTTGAGCAGAGAAAGAGACTCACACAAGGAATCACACAATTAATATGCACAAAAAGACTTAAAGCTGCACTGTGTAACTTTTCAGTGGGGAGTCCATCACCTGCTTGTTTCTGGGTCCGGTCAAGCGGTAACGGAGGGAAACAGGGGCAGATTTTTGACATTCAAATGTCTCTTATTGAGAAACTAGAGGGACTATTGAAATAAGTAAAGTATCAGAATGTAGGAAAGAGTTACACTCCAACAGGGTCAAGTTAAACCTGTGATATTCTTTCAAGTTGTTGACAAAAAATGAAAAAACTCATGTCAGTAACGGAGGGAATGAAATATGCAGCACTTTTTGGGCAATAAATCCAAACAGTGATAACTCTTGGTTCTCACTTCCATATCCTTAACAAACTGGTTTGAATATTTGCTTCATATAGTTTTCTACCATATGGTACAAGATTAGGTTGAAAAACCTCTTACTTTTTGACTCAGGAGATTTTTTATTAAGAAAGGTCATGGTAACGGAGGGAAAAGTAACGGAGGGAAAATTGTGCAAACAAGTAGAAGGTGCAGGATTTTACATCATTTGTCAACTTTTTTCTTCTGAAAACTTTAATATTACTTCAAAATGAAAGGAAACTATTTATAAAATATGTCAGTCCTTCCAAGCTAATTTTTATCATTTTAAATACATAAAAAAATAAAAATAAAATCATGTACCTTCATCAACAGTTCAAAGATGGAATAACACAAGATATGATGAAATACATCCATTTATTGACATGATTTGCAGGTCTTTGAAATTTGGGAAATAATTTTTGTTCCATGTTTCATACATGGTCTGTTTAAAATGTATGGAACTTTAGAACCAAAAATGGTACAGAAAAAAGGTCAACAGTTTCATCAACTAGAGTACATATGTATCTGTTCAATACATTTTTATAGTAACTTGAATTTTTGGCCTTGCTGTTTACTTCTGCTTGACCGGGGCCTTCTATGGATATATATCTGTCTGGAATGTTCCACAGTATGACATTAAACAGCTCTACTTTACATTTATTCAATTACAGGTGGTTTTTCAGCTCAAAAATACCAAGAAAAACAAACATTATGACTGTGAGCAGGGTCGCCTCTCCACAGATCTGACCTGTAACTTGGTCTGGTTTGGTTAAATGATGTAAAATGCTTAAACTACTCAACTCCAGACGACTGAATAATAGATAAAGGATTCATTAAATATAATAGTTTGAAGAAAGAGCAGTGACACGTGATGTAGTTTAAGTCTGTTTAAATAGATGTTTTGTCTGAAGGGGCAGGTGTCCTCAGGCTCTGGGTTCAAAGGTCAAAGGTGAGAATCTAAAACAGCTCGGTGTGAGGGACGTGATGGATTTGAACCAACAACCCTCAAACTCACAACTCCGGACGATGAGACGCTTGTGAAAACTGAAAAATTATGTATTTGAAAAAATATTCAACAAAAAATGTTACGGTTCTGAAAGATGCTTTAATTATCGTCTTGAACCAAAACACCAAATTATAACGAAGATCAGGGACGAGTAAACAGCGACACAGTGACGTTATTATCCAGAAAAACAAGAAACACCCAGGAGTCACAAACATTATAAAATATATAATAAATATATACACCACAACACCAAGAGGATCACGAGGACTACACCAGGACTAAACCAGGACTACAGCAGGACTACACCAGGACTACACCAGGACTGCACCAGGACTACACCAGGACTACACCAGGACTACACCAGGACTACACCAGGACTGCACCAGGACTACACCAGGACTACACCAGGACTACACCAGGACTACACCAGGACTACAACCAGGACTACACAGGACTACACCAGGACTACACCAGGACTACACCAGGACTAAACCAGGACTACACCAGGACTACAACCAGGACTACACAGGACTAAACCAGGACTACACCAGGACTACACCAGGACTACACCAGGACTAAACCAGGACTACACCAGGGACTACACCAGGACTAAACCAGGACTACACCAGGACTACACCAGGACTACACCAGGACTAAACCAGGACTACACCAGGACTACACCAGGACTACACCAGGACTACACCAGGACTACACCAGGACTACACCAGGACTAAACCAGGACTACACCAGGACTAAACCAGGACTACACCAGGACTACACCAGGACTACACCAGGACTACACCAGGACTACACCAGGACTAAACCAGGACTACACCAGGACTGGACACCAGGACTACACCAGGACTACACCAGGACTACACCAGGACTACACCAGGACTAAACAGGACTACACCAGGACTACACCAGGACTACACCAGGACTACTACACAGGACTAAACCAGGACTACACCAGGACTACACCAGGACTACACCAGGACTAAACCAGGACTACACCAGGACTACACCAGGACTACACCAGGACTACAACCAGGACTACACCAGGACTAAACCAGGACTACACCAGGACTACACCAGGACTAAACCAGACTAAACCAGGACTACACCAGGACTAAACCAGGACTACACCAGGACTACACCAGGACTAAACCAGGACTACACCAGGACTACACCAGGACTACAGGACTACACCAGGACTACACCAGGACTACACCAGGACTGCACAGGACTACACCAGGACTACACCAGGACTACACCAGGACTAAACCAGGACTACACCAGGACTAAACCAGGACTACACCAGGACTACACCAGAACTAAACCAGGACTACACCAGGACTACACCAGGACTAAACCAGGACTACACCAGGACTGCACCAGGACTAAACCAGGACTAAACCAGGACTACACCAGGACTACACCAGGACTAAACCAGGACTAAACCAGGACTGCACCAGGACTAAACCAGGACGGGACTGGGACTAAATCGGGACTAAACTGGGACTAAACCGGGACTAGACTGGGACTAAACCAGGACTAGACCGGGACTAGACCAGAACCAGATCAGGACTAGACCAGGACCGGATCAGGACTGGACAGGACCAGGACTAGACCCCGACCGGACCAGGACTAAACCAGGACTAGACCGGGATTGGACCTGGACTACACCAGGACTGGACCAGGACTAGGCTAGGACTAGACCGGGACTAAACTAGGACCGGACCAGGACTAGACTGGGACTGGATCAGGACTAAACGAGGACTAGACCAGGACCAGACCAGGATTGGACCTGGAGTAGACCAGGACCGGACCAGGACCGGGGTAGACGTCCTCTAGTGGTGTGATGTGAGAATGCAGCATGGCCGGGTCAGATTGTTTGATTATTGCTGGTCGCTTTAAAGCCCAGAGGTTGATGGTTTGATTCCAGCTCTGACCAGTGTCCCAGGTTTTGTACAGAATACCTCATTTGGAAGATATTTATTTGATTTTGTGTGTGATCTTTCTCACTGCTCCGCCGTGGGGACATACGTGAAAGGAGTTACGATATCTACAAAACCAGAGCTGTAAAAATGAACCAACCGAGCACGATTTGGGATTCCACTCGAACTTTTATCAACGGAAAACTCACTAAAGTCTTCACACGTCTTATTAAAATCCAACTTAAACTGGAAACTCCGAGGAAACACGTCCAGGAAACAGATATGACTGACCAGACTAAAGGCTCCCAGGGTCCTAATATTATAAGGCAACTGCGTTTTCCGGAGGTGGTACTGTAGTCGAAAATGTACTCAAGTAAAAGTAACGTTACTTCAAAATAAAATTATTCAAGTTTAAAGGAAGAGATTAAGGAAGAGTTAAGACAGAGTAAAAACGTATTTGGGAAAAGTACGACTCAATCTGATGTTTTCAAACAGACACAAAAATGAGACAAACTCAAGTATTACTCAAGTAGAAGTAAAAGTATTTTGTTAGAAAAGTACAGTTTCTTTAAAGGGCCCATATTCCACTGTTTTCTGATCTGTGTTCTAATATTTCCTCATCACAATCACACCTGGAGTTGTGTTTTGTTTCATTCACACATTGAACGCACAAACCCTTGCACACTTCTCTCAAACAGAAAACACTCGTTCCACCTTGTGATGTCATCGTGTGGTAAAACAGGAAGTGCTCCACTGTGTTTTTAAACTCCATACAGCTTCACTAGAATCATTTGATTGATTTCAGCCCTTGAATTGCCAATCTCAACTGAACTATAGATAAAAGGAGCTGTTCACTTGAAAACTATCACTTCATGACATCACAAGGTGGAACAGAGCATTTTGAGTTTTGGAGATGTAGACAGACTCATAATAAAGAGTTATTCAAACATGTGAATGAAACAAACACAACTCCTGCTCTGTTTTTGAGAAGGGAACAACATTAGAAAATGACTTAAATTTCACAAGAGTCAGTTTTGTGTGATACATAAGGAAAGTTACTCGAGTAAATGTAACTATAATACAGTACTACACTCCTGACATTTTAATACTCCTCCTCCTCCTCCTCCTCCTACTACTACTACTACTACTACTACAACTATTACTACTACTATTACTACTATTATTACTACTATTACTACTACTACTACTACTACTACTACTACTACTACTACTACTACTACTACTACTACTACTACTACTACTACTACTACTACTACTACTACTACTACTTACTACTATGACTACTACTACTACTACTACTACTACTACTACTACTACTACTACTACTACTACTACTACTATTACTACTACTACTATTACTACTAATCTTATGACTACTACTATTATTACTACTACTACTACTACTACTACTACTACTACTACTACTACTACTACTACTACTACTACGCCAGACAAAGAGGCAGATCAGTGAACACAATAATCAAAAATAGGATCAAACTATTCAATCCAATATAATAAATGAATGAAACTGAATAAAAATCAATAAAAGCAGTTACACCGGTCATACTTCTTTTGCACACTGTGGTCTCCAGATGGGGGTCCGCGGTGGTCTAGACTGTGTCAGGTCTGGGTCTGGGTCTGGTCTGGTCTGGGTTTGGTCCATGTTTCCGTCGGGTCCAGACAGAGGCGGGGCTCTCGTCGGCGTGTGAAGTGTCGGGCTGCTGGGAAATCCTACAGCTGCTTCTCATCTGGAATGTATCGCCCGAGAGGATGCATTGAAAGAGCAGGAGGAGGGGAGAGTGTAGGGGCCGGAGGGACGGGGGAAAGATAAGGTCACAGACACAGACAGACGAGTGTGAAGTCTGGGTGGAAAAATGTTTAAAGGTTTACCTGAAATATTGTTTTTAGAATGCCAACAGTTCAAACGCTTAATTTGACCAACCAGAGCTGTAAATATGAACCAAACACGCACGATTTAGGATTCCATTTGAACTTTTATCAACAGAAAATACAGTTTAAAGTCTTCAAACATCTTATTAAAGTCAAACTTTTAATCTGACCAATTTTCTTTTTTTGTCTGTCCTTAACTGAATTGTATTTATATTTTCTGTAGTGATGCATTAGTCTGTAGATGTTATTGTCTTTTGTAAACTAAAGCTTTCAAGGCCCTCAGCTTTTCCATGCATTGTTCCTTCCTTAATCAGACTCTGTCTTCTTTCGTTGGCGTGACATCATTTGTAGTCTGCTGATTAAGATACTTCTGTAGGCGAGTTTCATTGTTGACAAAAGAGTGCGTTGCATGCTGGGAATTATTTTGGTTGGTGGCAATAAACACTAATTCAACATGACGGACGGAGTGAGAAAGCACGTAAAGGGTATTGATCCCGGTTATTTATCCACTCTAACGGCAGAGGACCCAAGACCATTTGACCAGAAATTGGTCATAAGCATCGACGGACGCCAAATCACCCTTTTCAACCCCGACAAAAGGTGGACCAAACCAAATTTCTGGTCAGAATCACCAACTACCTGGACAAATATTCACTTTGGCGATATCCACAATGACTTGGTGGAAACTCCTGGGCCATTCACAGCAGAAAAGATGAAAACCTCCAAGAGTCTGGATGTGTTGTTGAACTTGTTGGAGTCCACGGTTTGTTAGGATCTTCTACGTTTGCTCTGCGGATGTTTGAAAGCCGTTTAATTCACCGTTCTTTTCACTCGGAATACGAAAAAGACATTTTTCTTCTTCCGTGCTTCTTTATGGTCCTGGCAAATTCTGAGTGTAATGGTGTATCACAGTTAAGACACTTAAAAAATTATTTAAGATTATTAAAATTGATAAAATTTTCCTAAAGTTAAAAAGTTGATGTTTCTTTGTAATTTCACAGTGGTGCCAGTGTTTGGGCTTTTTGTCAAGGATCTTAAGGGTCAGTTTGTATAATGAACAAAGCGGTTTCAATGTAGTTGAGGAGCCTGGGACCACGAGGTGATACAGTAAGATCGATGAATAGTTTAGAGGTGTTTACATATGAAACAAAAGCAACTGAGACTAGTCTTAATCTTCTTTACCAAGTATTTTGTATGAACAGTAATTTTTAAATTTTCATCTAGATGAGGCCAAGGTATTTAACTTCACTGACTTCACAACTTCTCATTGTGCATAGTCACTTCAAAGTCACAGTTTTTTGTTTGTGTACACACTGAAAAACAAAGAGAAACTGTTTTTTTCACATTCAAAGTCAGGTGTGACACACTAAGCCATTTTGAGACAAGTTGTAAGGCCTGACTCAGGTGTGCACCAGCCTGAGCTGGTGTTTTTGAAGATACATACAACACAGTGTCATCAGCACACATTTGAACATTAACAGTAGGACAGCATTGAGGGAGGTCATTAATATATATGGAAAAAGCAAGGGGCCAAGTACAGACCCCTGTGGCACCCCAAAGGGTTTGGCTCATTGTTGAGAAGTGACTCCATTTACCCGAACACACTGAGTTCTCCCTTTAATGTATGATGAGAACCATTTAACAGTTTCCTTTGCAAAATTGAACTGATGTAACTTACCCAATAAAATACTATGATTGACCATTTCAAAGGCCTTTTTTAGGTCAAGAAACACTGCCCCAACTACATTACCTTGGTCCAAAGACTTTTTAATATTATCTATTAGATGACAGTTTGCAAGTTCAGTAGAGTATTTAGGCCTAAAACCAAATTGTTTTGAGTACAGAAGTAATTTACTTTCAAGGTGCACAATTAGTTGATCAGCAAGAAAATTTTCTATAATTTTGGAAAGCACAGGGAGGATAGCTATTGGTCTGTAGTTACAAGCCTCATCCTTGTCACCACTTTTAAAAACAGGAACAATAACTGCAGTTCTGGACACTGGACTCACCGACCGACTGTGATCAAACTCACTGAAGTAAATGTGATCAGTGGTAAAATGAAGACTGCAGATGTATGTGCTCTTTGGAATCATCTGGAGTTTGGCCTCGTCTCTTCTAGTCACATGTACCAGTGCACTCAGAGTTGTGTTTCAGTGGGGAAATGATGAAAACTGAGATGATGGTTGGAACTGTTGATTAACTGAACATACCGGAACACTACAATAACACGGAGATGAAGAAAACTGGGACATACTGGAAAAACAGAGCCCGCTGGAAGTTGTCATCGCATGTTTCCAAACGTCTTCCTGGTTTGTTACGAAGCGTGAATAGAGCCAATTACTACACTCACTGTGACGTACACACTTCCTTCTTAATAAGTACACGCAGGATTTAACAACATGTGGTGTTTTACAGTTTAAGTAGACAGAAATCAGGCTCCTAAAACCTCATTGAGCTCTGGAAATCCATGGACAAACATGAAGTTTTATTTAGTTGTTTTAAATCAGTCACTCCGATGGAAAGACGGCAGTGAAAACAGTGACGTGGAATGTACCGGCGGGGAGGACGTAGTTAAACCTAACACAGACGAGTGTTCAATGAATGGAAAGAGGGGTCACACACAGACGAGTGTTAAATGAACAGAGAGATGGAGCGAGGGGTCCCACACAGACGAGTGTGAGGGGAAACAGTAGTGCCGGGAAGGCCTGGGTCTGCAGCTGTTCTAATGGAAAACCCATGTAAAGGTATGGGCCGGGAGGACATGGTTAAACATATGAAGCATGTGTTAAAGCAATGCAGTCGCACTGATGCATTATGGGAAAAGGGAATTCCACAGTCCAATGAGAGAAAACACTGACTTCAGACCACAGATCTATAATAACAACTGGATAAGACGCCTCCTTCTGCTCCATCAAATCTGGCTCCAGTTCACTTTCCATTGAAAAACCGAGGCCCGTGTCTGTGGACCTGCTGTTCTCACTCAATCTGGTCTTAAATGTTTTTATTCATCCGCTCTACAGGATCCTGGGGTTTTTACTCAGGTGCCTTCATTACCTGAAGTCTCTAGCAACAGGTTTGATTGACAGTGTTGCCAGTGTTGGGAAGGTGACTTTTAAAATGTATTCCCCTACAGATTACAGATTACATACCTCAAAATGTAGTTTGTAACGGAATCCATTAAATTACGTAAAGTGAGTAATGTAATCTGAATACTTTGGATTACTTGATTTGCTGTAGAGAAGCAAAATTCACATAAGATGTTTTGTTTGCTAAAAATAATAAAAAGCCCAGACTTTACTTAATCAGATTAAAAATATTATTGATAGAAGAGGAGGAGACACATCCGTGCAGCATGGTTTAGTCCTGTTAAATCCTGTTTTAGACCTGGTTTAGTCCTGGTTTAGACCTAGTTTAGACCTGGTTTTAGACCTGGTTTTAGTCCTGGTTTAGTCCTGGTTTAGACCTGGTTTAGACCTAGTTTAGACCTGGTTTGGACCTGAGTTTAGACCTGGTTTAGTCCTGGTTTAGACCTGGTTTGGACCTGGGTTTAGTGTCCAGCAATGAGTGGAATTATCGAGAAAAAAAAAAAAAAAAAAAAGGGAATAGCCCAAAATTTCACATTTTGAAAAATCCCGCCATGTAAACCATTAATTTCAACCAAGTAACTGAATCTAATGACCACTCACTGAAACAGTAACTGTAACTGAAAACAGTTACTCATAATTTGTACTCTGATTACGTAACTCCAGTACATGTAATCTGTTACTCCCCAACACTGAGCGTTGCTAAGTGCCCTCTCTCTGTGTGAGTTCTGTTCAGGAAAGCTAACCACTCTGCCACAGTGTTGAGAAGAGGAAACAAAAGAACAAGACAGTATTTTAATTTGAATTCCAGATGTTGAGTTGAGTCTGGCTCTGACACACTGACACCACACTGGACTGTCTGGACGAAATCTGAACCAAGCCTGGACTGAGTCTGGACCAAGTCTCCTGCTGGTGCTCTGATGAGTGAAGCAGTTAAAATGAGGCTAAACACTTGAGCTGATTCTGTTTTGCATTTGATGAGAGTTCCTCTGACGCAGGAGCAGAAGGTTCCAGAAGGACACAGACTCTTCACTCTCCTCTGACTTAAGTTTCAGAAAACAGACCTGACCTTCCAGAAGCTTCTGGTCTGGACTCTGGTCTGGACTGTGGTCTGGAGTAGGATCAGGTCTCTGGTCTGGTTTGGTCTGGTCTGGTCTCTGGTCTGGACTTGGATCAGGTCTCTGGTCTGGACTTGGATCAGGTCTCTGGTCTGGACTTGGATCAGATCTCTGGTCTGGTTTGATCTGGTCTGGTCTCTGGTCTGGACTTGGATCAGGTCTCTGGTCTGGACTTGGATCAGGTCTCTGGACACTGGTCTGGTCTCTGGTCTGGACTCAGATCTGGTCTCTGGTCAGGCTGTGGTCTCAGGTTTGCGTGGACATGAGCCAGAGGAGAGTCTGTAGTGTGAAAGTTAAATCAGCAGAGTTTGTGCCAGACTCAGTGCTCCACAGACGTCGTTGACCCACGACTCACTGTGTGCCAAATAAGAAATGACCATGGGTGCACTTCTGACTCCATCAACTCCAGCTCCAATTATTTTTCTGTAAAAAAATCGACTGCTGTCAGGCTCCTTATTTTGGTCTTAAAATGTTCGTATTAACCTGTATTAATCCTGAGTTTTTTATTTCACTAATATGTCTCTAAATCATGATATGAACATTAATAACAGACACTGAGCCGCTCTCTTTCACTGAGCTCACTCCCGTCAGTGTTAGCAATAGGTTTGATTGACAGCGTTATTAAACCACCGGTACAGACGGGAAGAGGCGTCACCTTCAGCCGCCTCGCCCTGTTTGGATCTTTGGTTGCTGTGATACTTGTGATCAGAATGAATTTGGAACGGCCGGCCTCTGTGAGCTTCATTTGACTGGAGCTGAGCGCTGTGGGTGACGTCGCACTCGGTCCACGTCTTTACACAGTCTGTGGTGCGGACGAGCTCAGGGAATTCTATTGGCTGAATGTCTCTCCGCTCTCTGCCCCATTTCCCCTGCACAGTCTGTCAACAGAGAGCTGCAGTCACACTTCATGTTTGGAACACGGGGGCAGCGGCGGCGGGGGCAGCGGGGGCAGCGGCGGCAGCGGCGGCGGCGGCGGCGGGTGCAGGGGGCGAGCTGTGTCCGTTTATAAACAGTCTCTGGTTTAAAGATGAGACACAGTAACGTGATAAAATAATAACTCTGGCAGTGTTATTTGTGGCCTGTGCTCGTGCCGCCCTCCTCTGTGTGTGTGTGTGTGTGTGTGTGTGCGTGTGTGTTTGCGTGTGTGTGTGTGTATGTGTGTGTGTGCGTGTGTGAGTGTGTGTATGTGTGTGTGTGAGTGTGTGTATGTGTGTGAGTGTGCGTGTGTGTGTGTGTGTGTGTGTGTGTGAGTGTGAGTGTGTGTGTGTGTGTGTGTGTGTGTGTGTGAGTGTGGTTGGCAGCAGCAGCAGAACATCTTTGTGTATCATCTGTCTCTCTGCTCCTGTCTCTCCTCTTTGTCTTGTGTATTTGTGTCCAGAGTAGACAGATAGTTCTACTACTACTACTACTATTAACACTACTACTACTACAGATACTACTACTACTATTAACTCTACTACTATTAACACCACTACTACTACAGATACTACTGCTACTACAGATACTGCTACTGCTGCTATTAACACTACTACTACTACTGCTATTAACACTACTACTAGTACTAGTACTACTACTAGTACTACTACTACTACTACTACTATTACTATTACTACAGATACTACTACTACTATTAATACTACTACTACTATTAACACCACTACTACTACTACTGCTGCTGCTTCTACAGATACTACTACTGCTGCTACTACTACTACTACTACTACTATTAACACCACTACTACTACAGATACTACTACTACTACTAGCACTACTACTACTGTTGCGTACTACTACTACTTTCTAACATGTATACTCAGAGAGTACTAGTATTGCTACTGCAAACACCACACGCCCTGTTGCTATGACCCAACTCAAACAAATATGTGTCATGCACTTGTACCTGTGTACTCAGAGCCACATGTCTTGACTGGATGCTGCTATAAATACTTGTACAGAACACCTCCACCGCCCCATTAACTGAAAAATACACGGTAGTACACGCAGTAGTAGTGCGTGAAGGTACTGCACTCTGTCATTAAGTGTTCTTGTTCAGTGTGGGTGAATCAGAGTCACTCCTTCAATTTATATCAGTCACTCAGGGTTTAATACAGGGCATCAGGACTACTGCTACTACTTATACTACTACTGCTACTACTTATACTACTACTGCTACTACTTATACTACTGCTGCTTCTTATACTACTACTGCTACTACTTATACTACTACTGCTACTTATACTACTACTGCTACTACTTATACTACTACTACTGCTACTACTTATACTACTACTGCTACTACTTATACTACTACTGCTACTTATACTACTACTGCTACTACTTATACTACTACTGCTACTACTTATACTACTGCTGCTTCTTATACTACTACTGTTACTACTTATACTACTACTGCTACTACTTATACTACTGCTGCTACTACTACTACTACTGCTACTACTTATACTGCTATACTACTACTGCTACTACTTATACTACTACTGCTACTTATACTACTACTGCTACTACTTATACTACTACTGCTACTACTTATACTACTACTGCTACTTATACTACTACTGCTACTACTACTGCTACTACTGCTACTACTTATACTACTACTACTTATACTACTACTACTACTACTACTGCTACTACTTATACTACTACTACTTACTACTACTACTGCTACTACTACTACTACTACTGCTACTACTTATACTATACTACTACTACTACTACTACTGCTACTACTATACTACTTACTACTATGCTACTACTTATACTACTGCTACTACTACTGCTACTACTTATACTACTACTGCTACTACTTATACTACTACTGCTACTTATACTACTACTGCTACTACTTATACTACTACTGCTTATACTACTACTGCTACTACTTATACTACTACTGCTACTACTATACTACTACTGCTACTACTTATACTACTACTGCTACTACTTATACTACTACTGCTACTTATACTACTACTGCTACTACTTATACTACTACTGCTACTACTTATACTACTACTGCTACTTATACTACTACTGTTACTACTTATACTACTACTTATACTACTTATACTACTACTTATACTACTTATACTACTACTTATACTACTTATACTACTACTGCTACTACTTATACTACTACTGCTACTTATACTACTAATGCTACTACTTATACTACTACTGCTACTACTTATACTACTACTGCTACTACTTATACTACTACTGCTACTGCTACTATTACTACTATATACTACTACTGCTGCTACTTATACTACTACTGCTGCTACTACTTATACTACTACTGCTGCTACTTATACTACTACTGCTACTACTTATACTACTACTGCTACTTATACTACTACTGCTACTTATACTACTACTGCTGCTACTTATACTACTACTGCTGCTACTTATACTACTACTGCTACTACTTATACTACTACTGCTACTACTTATACTACTACTGCTACTACTTATACTACTACTGCTCTACTATACTACTACTGCTACTACTTATACTACTACTGCTACTACTTATACTACTACTGCTACTACTTATACTACTACTGCTACTAGTACTACACTTCAGAAATGTCCAAATTGGGCAAAATGTTTTATATATATTTTTTAGTAAAACCTTATATATAAAGATCTGAAGTGTATTTTAGTGAATGAGTCATCGAACCTCAAACATCTGCAGCTGCACAAATAGGAATTCAATTTTTTTATTTATTTTTTTATTTTTTTGTTTTCTATTATGCAATATGATACAAACACACAGGCAAAATTGCTCAAGTAATCATTGATTTATTGACTTATTATTATCTAGTCCCTGAGGCATTGACCAGGTTTTGTATTTAACCTGTGTGTGTGTCTGTGTGTGTGTCTGTATGTGTGTGTGTCTATGTGTGTCTGTCTGTGTGTGTGTGTGACTGTGTGTGTGTGTCTGTGTGTGTCTGCATGTGTGTGTGGCTGTGTGTGTCTGTGTGTGTGTGTGTGGCTGTGTGTGTGTGTCTGTGTGTGTCTGCATGTGTGTGCTGTGTGTGTCTGTGTGTGTGTGTGTGTGTGTGTCTGTGTCTGTGTGTGTGTGTGTGTGTGTGTGTGTGTGTGTGTCTGTGTGTGTGTCTTGTGTGTGTGTGTGTGTGTGTGTGTGTGTGTGTGTGTGTCTGTGTGTGTCTGCATGTGTGTGTGTGTGTTTGTCTGTGTGTGTCTGTGTGTGTCTGCATGTGTGTGTGTGTGTGTGTCTGTGTGTCTGTGTGTGTCTGTGCACAGTGTTGGGAAGTTTACTTTTAAAATGTATTCCCCTACAGATTACAGATTACATACCCCAAAATTTGTAATGTAATCCATTAAATTACTTAAAGTGAGTAACGTAATCTGAATACTTTGGATTACTTGATTTGCTGTAGAGAAGCAAAGACGAGGAAATCTTCACATAAGACGTTTTATCTGCTAAAAGACAATGAAAAGCCCAAACTTTACTTAACCAGATTAAAAATATTATTGATAGAAGAAGAGGAAACACGTCCACACAGCAGGATTTAGTCCTGTTAAATCCTGTTTCAGACCTGGTTTAGTCCTGGTTTAGCTCAAAATATGAAAACAGGAAAATACCAACATGTAATCCATTTATTTCAACAAAGGAACTGTAATCCAATTACCACTCACTGAAACAGTAACTGTAACTGAATACAGTTACTCATAATTTGTACTCTGATTACGTAACTCTGGTACATGTAATCTGTTACTCCCCAACACTGCCTGTGTGTGTGTGTGTCTGTGTGTCTGTGTGTGTGTGTGTGTGTGTGTGTGTGTCTGTGTGTGTGTGTGTGTGTGTGTCTGTGTGTGTGTGTGTCTGTGTGTCTGTGTGTGTGTGTGTGTGTGTGTGTGTGTCTGTGTGTCTGTGTGTGTGTGTGTGCTGTGTGTGTGTGTGTGTGTGTCTGTGTGTGTGTGTCTGTGTGTCTGTGTCTGTGTGTGTGTGGGTGTGTCTGTGTGTGTGCGTGTGTGTGTCTGTGTGTGTGTGTGTGTCTGTGTGTCTGTGTGTGTGCGTGTGTGTGTCTGTGTGTCTGTGTGTGTGTGTCTGTGTGTCTGTGTGTGTGTGTGTGTGTCTGTGTGTCTGTGTGTGTGTGTGTGTGTGTGTGTGTGTGTGTGTGTCTGTGTGTCTGTGTGTGTGTGTGTGTGTCTGTGTGTCTGTGTGTGTGTGTGTGTGTGTGTGTCTGTGTGTCTGTGTGTCTGTGTGTGTGTGTGTGTGTGTCTGTGTGTCTGTGTGTGTGTGTGTGTGTGTGTGTGTCTGTGTGTGTGTGTGTGTCTGTGTGTGTGTGTGTGTGTGTGTGTGTCTGTGTGTGTGTGTCTGTGTGTGTGTGTTCACCCGCGATAATTCCGCCATTTATAGACCAATTGTCACCAGATTTGGGACGTGGGTCAAGCCCCTGTGCCCAATGCTGCAAAAAAAAAAAAAAAAAAAAAAAAAAAGGTTGGTGACGATCCGAGGTCATTTGAGGTCATTTTTTGTTTTTCTGGTGATACACAACACACTGATCTACAGTCACACAACTAACATACACACAACTCATGAAAATGACATTTTGGTTCCACACTAGTAAACACAGACATTCTCATGTGTGACCAAGATCACACAAATGTTCATGGGCCTGTACACATACACACATTATATTGTGGATATAATGATCATGTGATATGGGCTGGACTCCTCATAAACTGTTTCTGTGCTGATGAACTGACCCACTGACGCCTCATGTGGACCAGGATGATGTCTCTGATTATTCTTGTTTTTTTATTTCGAGTTTGTGCCAAGAAAGAAACCATAATCATACTACATACACATTTTGAAGTGGGAAGAAGCAGAGGTGGAGACTTGCAAGTCGTGACTTGGACTCGAGTCAGAGTTGAGTCACTTGAGACTTGACTTGATAAAATGAACTAAGACTTGGGACTCGACTTGGACTTGAAGGTCAGTGACTTGGGACTTGACTCGGACTTGAGGCCTGTGACTGAGAAGATTTGAGAAGCACTTTTAAATCTGAATTCTTTCTATTTTTACTGTAATGATTCACACTAAGATCTTGTCAAGACATTTAAAAAGGAAAAATTTGCATTTCTACAACTGTTATATAAATACTCATATATAAATATACTATGATTTTATAAGTGCAATTTATCTTAAAAATCCTATAAATTGCAAAAATCAAAGTTATATTTGGTGCTTTGATTTAAAGACTTGAAATGACTTGAAGCTCAAAGCGGACGACTTGGACTTGACTTGGACTTATGGGCCAGTGACTCGAGACTCAACTTGGACTTGCTTGTATTTGACTTGGGACTTGACTCGGACTTGAGGTCAAAGACTTGAGACACACTTGCGACTTGCAAAACTATGAGTTGATCCCAACTCTGGGAAGAAGAAAAACTCATATGAACCCACCAAAGTGTGTTCTGATGAATCCTCTGGAAGAATAGATACCAGGGATGTAAGGATGTAAATCTTTCGGTACGATCTTTTCATGATATGCATCTCATGGTAAGACATTTATTGGAATATTTTGTGGAGGCTGGAATAAAACTGTGAATACGCTACTTTTTCCTCTTGAAATGCCTTAACCCAGGGCTGCTCAGACTTTTTCAGTATGTGAGCTACTTTTAAAATGATCGTGTCTGAAAGATCTACCACCTAATACAAAAATGTTAAATATATATTTATTTATAAATGTATTATGAATTCTTACATGTACAACACATTTTGATGTACCTTGCATAATGTCATGAAATAATACTGCACAACACAATTCAACTTTTTACATGTTCGTAATTACTTGAATCAGGGGTGCCCACACTTTTTCAGCATGCGAGTTACTTATAAAATGTCCAAGTCAAAATGATCGACCGACTACAAAGCCAAGCAAACTGTACTGGACTGAAGAGAACGTTCAATAGCACTTTACAGAAAACTGAAAAAAGTGAAGACAGTGATTAGGATTTTTAAACCTGTTTTTTCAAATTCCTAACTGGAGTTACGTGGTTAGTACGAGTTTTACAGTGGGATTTAGCCTCTGCACATTTACCAAACCAAACACGGCGTGACAAACCCAGATGTATTTGTGCACGTTTATTAGGCAAACTTCAGCCACATGTCGCGGTAGGTCTACTCTGTACTGTTGGCTCCTCTGTGCCCAGTGTTGGGGAGTAACAGATTACATGTACCAGAGTTACATAATCAGAGTACAAATTATGAGTAACTGTATTCAGTTACAGTTACTGTTTCAGTGAGTGGTAATTGGATTACAGTTACTTTGTTGAAATAATTCCACTCATTGCCGGACACTAAACCAGGTCTAAACTAGGACTAAACCAGATCTAAACCAGGACTAAACCAGATCTAAACCAGGACTAAACCAGGACTAAACCAGGACTAAACCAGGACTAAAACCAGGTCTAAAACAGGATTTAACAGGACTAAATCCTGCTGTGTGGACGTGTCTCCTCGTCTTCTATCAATAATATTTTTAATTTGGTTCAGTAAAGTCTGGGCTTTTTATTTTCTTTTAACAAACAAAAAATCTTATGTTACGATATCCTGGTCTTTGCTTCTCTTCAGCAAACCAAGTAATCCAAAGTATTCAGATTACGTTACTCACTTTAAGTAATTTAATGTATTCCGTTACAAACTACATTTTGGGGTATGTAATCTGTAATCTGTAGGGGAATACATTTTAAAATTTAAGATAATTTGTTCTCATTTTTTTCTGGGTTGTTACATTTTGGGCAACATTGTTCAAGTTATGAGTTATTTTAGTTCATCTTTAAGCACCTTTTGTGATCAGTTTTTTTGGCATTAATGTCTTCTGAACTGTCCCTCCGGGGAAAAATACAGTTCATGATCTGAGCACAAAACGGCGCCGGTACAAATAGTCCAGGAACTGCAGAGGTTCGAGTCTAAACATGAGCGTAAACATACAGACATGTGGGTCAAACTGGAGGAGAGGTGACGGCGATTTCCTGGTAGTTTTCCGTGTGTGGTCTGTGGAGCGCGTTCAGTCCGACCCGACCTCCACCCTCCTCACGGTCGAGGTCAGGGGTCAGGGGTCAGACAGGTGCTGCTGATGACGTCGCAGACACAGGTACAGTTGAAGACCAGAGACTTCAAACGGACACAACTGTTTGAAATGTGTCCTCATCTGAAAACTATTTTAAGAGGGGAAACCTTTAGCTTTTTCTGTTTTCAAACACAGGGGTGGTCTGGAGCTCCCCTCGAGACAAGAGCCTGATTTGAATATGCAGATAAATCAGTTCTTTATTTCACATTATGTTCTTGTTCTACTGCAATATTGACTGTTTAAATGAGTCCTTAAAGGGCCACTAAACACCAAAATCACTACTGATTCTCTGTGTAAATGGGTCTAAAATAGAAGTGTATTTCTATCTCTGGTCTTATTTTGGCATTATCGTGCATATTTGTTGCATTGTTGTGACTTTTGGGTTAAAGTCGTGTCTGTATCGGTCTCGGCCGTATCCAACCTACTTTGATCCCAAAGGGGCCGGACCAGAAAACTCATTTAAACCCCAAAAATAACAATAAGTTCAAATATTTGTGCAGAGAAATGCAAATCTATTACAGAAATCTTTTTTAATCGCTGAACTTTCTTTTACATAATATTATAATATTATGAACAACCTGAAACTTTACGAAAAATACAATTTCAACACAATGTTTTAACATGAACTTGTATGTAAATAAGAATAAGTCCATTTTTGTTGTAAAATCCTGCACTCGGCTCCACTTTTTTCATGTTGGACATTTTTCTGATGAGGGTGTCACAGTCAACAGTCAAAACGATCGTCCTTTAACCCTCTCCAGGCAGGCGTTGCAGATTTGCAACAACTAAATGCCAATTACCTTCTTACTCCAAATCCATATTTTATTAGCTTTTTTTTACTCAGGAGCCTTTTTTCCCATCCATGCTGATAAACATGGACGATGCAGACTGTGTAAGAATGACTACACACAAACGACCTGCCAGAAGTACAAAGTACTTTTGTTGTTTACAAAGGATAAAGTGATGTTGTTCTGTCACTGTAAAGCTGTTACACTGTGCTTTATGTTTTCATTGTTATGAAAAGTGGTTTACACATAAAGTTATTGTTCATACTTCAGTGTTAATTTTCAACACCAGAATAATGTTGCAAATCTGAAACATCCCAGAACTCATTGGATGTGAAGGTCTCGCTCAAAAAGTCAGGATTGTATATTAATACCCCATATGATCATTTTCCCCAAATGTCAGATTTTTTCCTGTTACTAAAATTTAATTTGAGCCTGAGAGGGATAAGAGCATTTGGAAAGAGACAAGTCTTCATTTGTGCTGCTCTGGTGGGAGGGGCCACGTACAGAGACACTGGAGACGCTGCTGTGATAAACACCACAGAAAATTAACAAGATTTTAATAGAAAATATAACTCAAATATTTTATTAGAAAATCAGGCGAGGGCCAGATTAAAACTTGGAGGGCCGGATCCGGACCCCGGGCCGTATGATTGACACCCGTACTTTAGGTTCAACTACGGCCAGGACATTTGAATTTTCAGGTTGGACTAACGGCGTCGATGAGTCAGACGCAGGTTATTACATAACAAGCGCAGACACTGGCGTCTACGGGCGGGAGGTGAGGAGGAGGAGCCCCGCCCCCACCTGGCACCACCATGTCCCGCCGTGTCTGGAGAAAAGGGAATCGGTGTGATCTGAGCGCAAATGTCTGTTTCAAAGTCTGGAGTGCACCGGTCCACGTTGTGTTGGATTGTTGTGGCTGTCAGTCAGCTGTCAATCATCTCTCCAGAGCCCGCCCCACACTCGCTCCCCCGCCCACTCTGGAGGATTTTTCAGATTTTGCTTAGGGACGGAGTAACGCTTCAGGAGGGGGTTTCATGGCTCTTTAAGGAGTCCTATTCTGCAAAAACAGCTTTTATAGTCATATGTTCTAGTCTTTCTTCTCACTGACCCTCTGAATTTATTTAAATATTTAGGGTGATTCATGTTTGATTCATGTTGTCTTTAATCGCTTATTTTCAAGACACCACTTTGTTGATCTCCCTCCGTTTTCAGCTCCACTGGTACACACCCCCTGTGACCTACGCAGTTTCTTCTCCAGTTTGATGGTCTTAATGGGTGAGACTTGTAGGATTGGGCAGCGTCGCATTGTCATTTTGATCCAAATGTAAAAAATGCTGTGTTGTAGTGTGAGTCACAGCTCTCCATGAGGGGCCCACAGCATGCGACGCTTTATTGTCATGATTTTTATGGAAGTCAGTGCTCTTGTTTCTTTTATGAAGTCATTTTAGATCATTGTTGTGATTTAAAATGTCACAGTTCTAACAGAATGGTCCACTAGTGTCAGAGATGGTAACTACAGCAAACACAAGCACTACAGGGTGGATTTAACTGTATAAAGAGTTCCAGTGACTTCCTGTTCAAAACTACAGAACTCATCACGGCATTTCATTGTTATTTTCACTTTTGTTATTTGACCCAGAGTCTAAAATGTCTGAATAATTGCAGAGAACAATAGAGAGTTGTTGGTGAAGGTAGGGGCAATATTGGCAGTACTTGTCAGAAAAGAAATCTCTTTAAAGGCGAACCAAAGACAACTCCACGAATGCTTTTAACATACATCTGATTAGACTTAGACAAAGTTTACTGAGTGTGTTTACATGTGCTTCAGATTCCTGCTTAGACGCAGTATCAAAATGTACTGTACTGAGCATGTGTGAACTGAGAAACAGAAGCACATGTAAACACACTCACTGATCCACAAGGGAAAGTACTCGAATATTACATGTATTACTTATGGTTAAAGAGTGGATATTAAGAAAAATCTACTTTTTGTAGCTTTCTCCCATATCCCATAATGTTGGAAAGAGAAGAGGGAAAACAGTAGGCAGGCTGGTGCCACCTGGTGCCTCCGCTTAATGTATTTATTTATTTTTAATTTATAATTTGTCAGTTTTGAGGGAGTGGACACCCAGCACATCAACAACAAGACAGACATAACAACATTTGCATGTGTGTATTTACATCTTAGGGCTGTCAAATTTAATTTACATTTACATATTATCTATTCCCTTCCCATATCGTTCATTTGTTTGTTTTTGGAAACCCCAAAACACACTTAGACGTACATTACATTACAACAATTACATACAAGCATTTACATACACATATATTTTAACATTGTCCAACAGTATGTTGTTCTTATTTTACTGTGCTTTGTCCAAATGGGGTTTTGCCACAGTCCACAGGCCAACAGTGTGTTTGCTTTTGTGTCCAAGAGCTGAGCTGCTGCTCCATCGAAAAATTCTTTGTACCAATTGTCTATGTCGAAGCACTTCTGTTTATGTTCCTTCCACTTCATCATAATAATACGTTTAGCTGATAAAAAACCCAGTGATCCAACTTTTGGGATGAAAATTCTTGAGTTTTTATTCCAAACAGGCACAACAACGGGCCTGGAGAGATCTGCACATCAAACATACAAGACAAGACGATCAGTTACAATGCTCCAACACTGTTTCACTTCAGGGCAATGCCACAGTGTGTGTGTGTGTGTGTGTGTGTGTGTGTGTGTGTCTGTGTGTCTGTGTCTGTGTGTGTGTGTGTGTGTGCCCTCTGCCCCACAACCATGCCAACAGAGTTTAGATCATTTATTATCCATTTTGTTTAGTATATGTGCTGTTATATAAGCTCGATGTAATAATTTGAGCTGCAGAATTTTATATCTCACACATTTAGAAATTTTAGTGGAATTTTGCAATGCTATTTCTCATTGTGAGGCAGTTATAGGCGTTTCCAGATCATGTACCCATCGATTTTTTTTTTTTTTGTTAAATTATTGACATCCCCTTTAGTGTGATGTAAAAGTTTATAAATTCTTGAGACTGTACCTTTCTGTGCAACAGCACATTTTATATTTTCCTCCAACTCCTTCTTGTCCCCCAAGAAGTCCTTGTCCTCCACTCAATTTCATTTCTCTCTTCATTTCTCTAGGTCAGGAGTCAGAATACACTAGACAGTTTGTACATTCTGTGTTGTCAATGATTCCCGAGATCGAGGATTTAAAGCTGGAATAAAGAGAATGTTTGGTGAATTTTATCAAGGGGAAAGACGTTATTGTTCTTCTTCCTACGGGATTTGGAGCATTACAAACGTCACGACCAAACAGCAGTGATTGGTTAAATTTAAAAAGTACCCACCTATACTGTTGAGTGAACAAATCCTAATGCTGTGAGGACAGACAGTTTCCACAACGTGAAACCGGCTGATGAATCAGGCTAAAACAGCACCACGATCAGAAATGAAGACATTACATTTTAATTTCATTTTATTTTTTGTGAACTTTGCCTTTTTAACAGAATAAAAGATAACACGGTGACAGAAATATTTCACGTGTTAGCAGTTAATACTCCACAGAGGTCAAATAATTCCTCTTTAAACAGTGAAAAAGTCACTCTAACAGAATCTGAGAGGTTTAAGCTGCAGATTTCCTCCGGTCTTTATGCGAAACAAAAGTCTTAATCTTGTTTAAAGAGTCCTGCTTCTGTCTCACACACACACACACACACACAACACACACACACCCCAACACACAAACACACACAAACACACACAAACACACGAGGATCTGTTTATGTGTGTGTCCTAAACTTAGACTCCTCCCCTCTGTCCCTCCCTTTATCTCTCTTTCTCTTTTCTCTCTCTCTGTCTCTTTTCGAAGTGGTGAACATTTGGGTTTAGTGGAGAGAAAAAAAAAGAGACGGAGGGAGAAATAAGGAGAGAGACAAAGAGGGAGAGAGAAAGAAGTGAGAGAGAGAGTTCTTCAACTAGTGCCCCTTTAAAAAGTGTTTCTGCTGCGATCAGTCATAGTTTGTTTAAGTTTAGGACCAGGGTTCATGTTTCTTTGGCAAAGGTTCATTCTGTTTTCAGTTTTAACACAGAAATAGTAATTCTTTTGTCAGACAGGAGAGTTTGTTTCATGTACTGGAGTTATGTAATCAGAGTACAAATTATGAGTAACTGTATTCGGTTACATTTACTGTTTCAGTGAATGGTAATTAGATTACAGTTACTTTGTTGAAATAAATGGATTACACAGAGGTATTTTCCTGTTTTCACATTTGGGGCTAAATCCCTTTTTTTTTTTTTTTCTTTTCCAGCCGGACACTAAACCAGGTCAGGACTAAAACCAGGACTAAAGCAGGACTAAAACCAGGACTAAAGCAGGACTAAAACCAGGACTAAAGCAGGACTAAAACCAGGACTAAAGCAGGACTAAAACCAGGACTAAAAACAGGACTAAACCAGGACTAAAACAGATCTAAACCAGGACTAAACCAGGACTAAAACCAGGTCTAAACCACGACTAAACCAGGACTAAAACCAGGTCTAATACCAGGACTAAACCAGGACTAAACCATGCTGTGCGGACTGTGTCTCCTCCTCGTCTTCTATCAATAATATTTTTAAAGACTCGGTCTTTTCATTTTCTTTTAGCAGACAAAACATCTTATGTTATGATTTCCTCGTCTTTGCTTCTCTACAGCAAATCAAATAATCCAAAGTATTCAGATTACGTTACTCGCTTTAAGTAATTTAATGGATTATGTTACAAACTACATTTTGAGGTATGTAATCTGTAATCTGTAGGGGAATACATTTGAAAAGTCACCTTCCCAACACTGGCTGCTTCACATGTTTTAGCTCAGGGGTCTCCCACCTTTTTCCTCTGGTGAGCTACAAAACAAAAATGCCAGTGAGCTATTCATTTTAGAGGTTAGAAGTAAATATAAGGCTGCATTCAGACTGCACGGCTTAATGCTCAATTTGGATTTTTTTTTAAATCTGATTTTTTTTGGTCAGGTCGTTCACATTTCCACTTAAATGTGACTTGTATGTGATCCCCAGTGTGAACTTTAAACGTCCCAAAAGTGTCCCACATGTGCATCGGAGGAGACGACGATGTCACACACAGCGAGCGTGCTCTGTGTTTACGGAAGTCGCCTAAACACGGATTGACCATATGGAAAAAAACTGGAAAAAATATAAGAATTGACCAGTGTCTTTGTAGTAAATCTTTATATAAGGTTCATATGTGTCATGTGTGGTTTACTCCTGAAAGTGTTTCCCCTTTTGCATTGTTCTCATACAACTATATTATGAAAAACTAGTAAACATAAAGTGAACATTTTGCATGACATTTACAGGTAATGTGCATGATAAACTACATTTTCTTTGTTTGTTCCATGTTACATTTGTAGGTTAGGTTAGGTTGCTTTATACGTAGGTAAATTTGTTTTGCAGATTTGAACAGCAGGTTCCACATTTCACATTTCATTCATCCACAAAACACATATAAAAACACAATTACAAAATAAAGTGTTATTGTGCTCCAGTGCAGAATGGTTTGTTCCATAAACAACCAATTAAATTCATCCATCAGGCTTGGCTAAAATCACAATAAATATTAAACATGTTAAAACCACACAATCTTTAGATAAATAGATTACAATTTATTCATAAGTACGATAGCAGCCGGAACGAAGCTCCTTTTAAAACAATTCGTTCTAGATCTTGGGATTAAAAGCCTCTGACCAGAGGGAAGCAGCTGAAACTCTGAGTTTAGTGGATGCTGCACGTCTCTTAAAACTCTGGGACGTCGTCTGTAAGTGTCTCGAGTACAGAGAGTCCAGCGGCTCTGAGGATGAACAATCACCTACTCGCCCATTTAACCAACTGATTCAGGGAGTTCTTGTTTTTAGCAGAAATGCTCACGAACCACGAGACCAATGAATACATTCAAACTGATTCCATAAATGTTTTATAAAACAGTGTCATCATGGTTCTGTCTACATTGGTAAAAGGAAAACTTTCTCAGACAGTAAAGGAGCTGGTGCCTCTTTTACACATTGTATTCTTTAATTATATGTTGCAGTTAAGAAAAAAATAAATAAATAAATAAATCTGAGTCAGAAGGGGGATTTGAACACAGGTCACCCATGTGAAAATCCAGTGATTTACCAGTTAAGCTAAAGCAGTTGAATTTCTGTGATAAAAATGACTTTTCTCCAGCACCTGTAAGGATATTGTATGTGGGATTAGTGTCATATTCAGCCCTATATGTTTCATGCTGCTCATATTTACCAAAGATCTTGTAAGTGTTTTCACTGTCATATACAAATCTTTTAGGATTCCAATAAAACATGTTTAAACGGTATATGATTTGTCTATACCTTTTCCATATGGGATAAGACGCCTCCCATTTGTCCTTAATACAGTGATCACCCCCAATATGAATGAACTCGCTCACCTCACTTTCCCTCCATCGATGAGACTCTGACACTTCAGAGCCTGAAAATTCTCTTGCCTTGTCGTTGCCGTGGTTGTGGCTTTCTTCCAGTTTCCGCCTTCTTCAGCGCAGAACAGTGACATTTGTTGCTTGTTGATGACGTGTAGGTGGGATGAATGTGACCTGGCCGTTCAGACTGAAGTCACATGTCAAAAGATCTGATATGTATCAGTTTTAGGACATCATTCGGGGTCTCACGCGGGAGGGACATACGGCTGGTTAAGGGAGGCAGGTGGTCTTTGGTGAGGGCAGATCTAGGCCCTGTCCATGCCTGCTCTAACTACAAAAATAAACCTTTGTCTGTATTCCAAAAACTCATCAGGCATCAAGAGATATATAACTTTTTCCACAACAGAGACATTAGACTGTGTTAAAGTGCGGAAAATGTTTTAAGTAGATGTAACTTATGTAACCTTATCTCAACTTACACCATAAAAGAAAACAGTCCAAATCATTTTAGCCCTGTTCATATTAACAGGAGGTAACGCGTAACCACGGTAACCAGAGCTACATGATGACTTCAGACTGGACGATCAGCACTAACCTTTTACACATTTGTTTTCCTGAACTAAAGAAAAATAAAAGGCACAGACACGTCACGGCTCAGCCCCAGTTTCCAAAAGGATTTCTGTGTGTGCTCTTGTTCTTCCACACTGACACATGTTTGCAGATAAATGGCAACAGGCCCCGCCCACAGCAGTGACATCATGACAGGTGCGCTCAGTCACAGGTAACACACCTGGAGCAGCCCCTGAGTCACCGAGGGGAGAGGGAGACATGAACATGCGAGATGAGCTCAGACTGTCACTCACTGGTGCTCTGAGTAGTTTAAAGAGCACATGACGACACTAAAACACCGTGACATCATTCCACTTAAACAATTAACACTATAACTGACTTTTTTTATTAGTTTGTTGAAGTTTATCATTCCTGGTTGTACAGCTGCAGCACATGTGACATACATAAAGGCACTGCACCACACTGGAACTGTTACCTGCCAGCCACCATGTCAACAAGACACACAACCTGTCCAATTTATATAGTATTAAACTATTCACACAAAATACATGACAAGAATGAATGGTTAAAGTGCATATGACAAGGCAGATCTCTCACTTCTCTAAAACACAGTAAACATCATTAGATTTAAGATTTTTTAAAGACAAATTGCTTCTAGTCTTTTCTAGTTTTGTCTTTTTCACATTTTTATACAGCACTTTTCCACCTTCAGAACACTCAGAGCTTTACAAGGAACCACACACACATTCACACACACATTCACACACCAGTGTACACAAACACTGAGGGCAAGGGCTCCACTGTGTTTTAAAACTCCATACACCTTCATTAAGGTGCATCAAAAAACGCCCTGGATGTCTCTATTTGGACGCCTTTACATTTGAGTTTAAACACTCCTGATGAATACTTGATGTGTGTCCAGGGCGTCTGCTGCCCTGGAAACAAGCGCCATTTCCCGATCTTTTCCCAGAACGATGGACCAGGCTGAGAGAAACTTTAGTGTATTTATTACATAAACCCATGAGCGGAGGACATCGGCTCGACAGCTGTGTGTTTGTATATATTTATACTCCAGTTATGACACTGGTTTAGTCCTTGTTTAGTCCTGGTTTAGTTGTGGTCCAGTCCTGATTTAGTCCTGGTCTAGTCCTGGTTTAGTTCTGGTTTAAACCTGGTCTATTCCTGGTTTAGTCCTGACTTGACTGGGAGGGTTTAGTCACTTGTATCAGGTCTACAGTGAAACTAACAGCTGAACAGACTTAAATTAACCTTCTGTACAGGCTGACCAGAGCAAACACAAGGATTTCAAATGTAAATTTCAAAGCACCAATTTACAGTCATTCTGGACCTGGGTACTTTCACATGACACAGAACTGTCCCGAGAGCACACTGTGCTGATGATAAACGCACAAATACAACAACAGATACTTGCATAGAGCATCAAAAACTAGGATGGATCCTATTTTGTGAAATCTACTCGTGCAGGACGTGCTGCATCATTCACTTTCAAAGCATTCTAATAATTAAGCATCCAAGAGTCAGTTTTTATGCTCACGTAGAGCCAGACCTTGGATCATTTAAACCCTAGAATAAAGGTAAAAGAAGCTGTTCACTTGAAAACTACCACTTCATGATATCATAAGGTGGAACAGAGGATTTTGAGCTTTGAAGATGTAGACAGACTCATAGTAAAGAGTTACTCAAACATGTGAAAGAAACAAACACAACTCCAGGTGTGTTTTTGAGGAGGAAACAACATTAGAACATGACTTAAAGCATAAAGAGACAGATTTGTGTGATGTAGAACAATATAGCAAATTCCAACTTCAAATTCCAACTTGTGACTAACACACACTGATGTCATGTCAACACAACCTACTTCCACATTGTCCTGGTCATGTGACGTGCCTGCAGGTCAAAGCTCACCTGGACTCAGACGCCACAAACACAAGGAGACGTGACGTACAGAGAGCGGCCGCCGTGTTTTAGACCAACATTACAGAGAAGTGAACACATGACCAGGGAATGGGATCACATGACCTTGTTTAGACACAACTTATGATGTCGCCATAGAAGGAAGTGAGGCATACAATGGTAATTATATTGAGGATGTCGTGTTAGAAGTTTGGAGGATCAATGGTCTTTGTGCCTTTGGGCAAAACATTTCACCCACCTTAACATGCATTTTTGTGATTTTCTAATTATTGCTGGGTTTTGTGGCCAATATTTATCATAGTTTTATATTAGTTAAGTGACAGTTTGTGAAGAAAAGTAAAAAACAAAAAGTTGGAAAGTACAAAAAGTTGTAAAACAGAATCCTTCTGCCTATGTCATCAAAAATTCAGAGACAGTTTATGTGCAAATAAAGACTTTTCTGACACTTTATTTTTACACTTTCATTTAACAAAATAAAGGTGTTGTCATTTATTTTTGTTTGTCTTATCTAAGGCTACGTTCAGACTGCAGCCTGAAGTGACCCAAATCCGATTTTTTGGCCACTGTGTGACCTGTATCTGATCTTTTAATGACAGTCTGAATGACACAGATCTGATTTTTTCAAATGTGACCCAGGACACTTGGATATGTGCTCCTGAAACTGATACATATCTGATCTTTTGACATGTGACTTCAGTCTGAACGGTCAAAGTGCATTCATCCACCTACACGTTATCAACAAGACACAAACATCACTATTCTGCGCTGAAGTAGGTGAAAATTGTTAATGAACTCCATGTCACTGAAGTGAAGCACATCTCCACTCACCACTCTTGGCTCCGTCTCCACATCCACACGTTCCTTTCAACAGACGTCGCTGCCGCTGTCCCACAAAACACCACGACCAAAAACCTCGTCCTTCTCCTTCTCAATCTCCTCCTTAAAACAAGTCAGTTGTTCATGTTCTGGCTCCGGTACGAGAGGAACTTTAAAATCTCCAGGTGCTCGATGCTGCATCCATGTTTGGACAACTTCTGTAAACACAGAGACGCTCGCTGCGGTTGACGTCGTCGTGTCTCCAGTGCACATGTGGGACACTTTTGGGCCGTTTAATGTTCACACTGGAGTCACATACAAGTCACATTTAATTGGAAATGTGAACAACCAAAATCTGAATTGAGCATTAAGCCCTGCAGTCTGAACGTAGCCATAATTATTGTGTAATTTAGACACATTTTGATCTTTGTTTTTTTACATTATGTCATATCTGTTGCCCAAGTCCAACTGCGAATTACAAAACTAGAAAAAATATATATGTTTTTTAGTACAATCTTAAAGCTGCACGGTGTAACTTTTTGGTTGGGGGTCCGTCACCTGCTTGTTTCTATGGAGATGTCATTGTTCTGCCACAGTATGAAAGTCAATAGCTCTACTTTACATTTATTCAATTACAGGTGGTTTTATAGCTCAAAGAAAAAAACAGACTAGACTGTGAGTGGCGTCGCCTCTCCACAGATCTGACTTGTAACTTGGTCTCTGTTTGGAGTCTGTGAAGATAGAAAGGTTTAATGCCATACTGTCAAACATTCCAGACAAAGCAATAACATGTCC
Source organism: Boleophthalmus pectinirostris (assembly GCF_026225935.1). NCBI lineage: Eukaryota > Metazoa > Chordata > Actinopteri > Gobiiformes > Gobiidae > Boleophthalmus > Boleophthalmus pectinirostris. The sequence continues at coordinate 45,596,986 of NW_026571133.1, read as the reverse complement.
ATGGAGAAAATTAATTTGACAGATCCTTCACCAGAAAAGTTACACAATGCAGCTTTAAATGATAAGAGAAATGAGTTGTCTAAGGCTGCGTTTATATGATGAGGGTCTGAACAGAAGACACAAAAGTGGCGTTGCGTCTTCACTTTTTATTCTGCGTTTAGATAAGTGTTTTCGGGAGGAAATCTGTGTTCATACAGTGATGCAAAAGTGTGTGGAATTGAATTGTGTGTTTGTACTTAAATAAACAAGGCGTCTTTGGTCATACTGAAGTTTTCACACCACGCATTTTCATCAGCTCCTCCTTCCACAAAGTTGTCCCACCATCGACTGGTTCTCCAGGTCTCGTCCAGATCCATCTGACTCACCTGCGATGAACTGTTTCATCCAGAATTTGACAGAGGTGATTGCACATCCTTCTCTGTTCACTAATAGTATCTCTGCAGATTCTGTACATTTGTTGTTTTGCCTCCTGTAAGTTTATTAGAGCTTCCAGAGCAGTTTGAAGGTCCGACACATGTTTGTTTCTTTGTACTGTATGTATCAATCAATCAATCAAACTTTATTTGTATAGCACTTTTCATACATTTGAAATGTAGCACAAACTACTTCACATGCAACAGAAAAATTACAATACAATAATTAAAAACAGCAGCAACCCCCCCACCCCAATGTTTCATCCATATATACAACAAATTAAACAGAAACATAAAACATAAACATAAAGCTCCTAAAGGTTAGAGTAAGAATAAAAATGGAGAGCAAAGATCAGATGGAGACTAAGTAAAATAGTAATGATAATTTAATTTAAAACAAATATAGTAATAACAACCATAATAATAAGTTAAAACAAGTAAAAGTTGTTTTATGTTTATGTCACGTTTATGTCACATAAAACGCTGTATGTGACATCAACGTGTACACACCTTTTTGTGTTTTTAAGCCCCAAAAACACTGTCATCGTCTAAACAAAAGGCACTTCCAATAAAATATTTTGGTTTTTACCCACAGTTGTTCTTGTATAAACAGGTCCTAAAGGTCGCCTCTACTGGATTTTTCAGTCTTAAACGATTTTTAAATGTGTGACAAAAAGCGATCAGCAAAGACACAAGGAGAATCTGATGAGACTTAAAATTTCTGATCACAAAGACTGCAGTGGGATTTGTCTGCAGACCACAGGATATAAAGTTGTGAGCACGATCACGTCAGCTGTTTCCTGTCTACAGTAAAACCACTCGCTTTGAGACTCTTAAATGTTCCAATGATCAGACTCTGCACTAGTTTAAAGAGACGTCAAAACTGTGTTATTATTTGTGAAATGTGGTGCAAAACTTCAGATACAGGATTTTTAAAGCATAAAATATTGGAGATAAAGTCCACAGGAAGTAGAGTCACTGTCACTAATCTGCAGCTTCACCTCGAATCTGTGCTCTGTGTGGATGTAAACAGACACAAGTGAGGAACTACTCCCACCTTTTTACTTTTAAAGAACACCTCAAACTGGATTAACTGTGCAGTTTTGTGGACTGGATGTCATTATTTGCAAAGGACAATTTCTATGGATAATGTGGATGAGATGCTGCACTTTAAATTTACAACTTTAGGAGAGGTGAGGGATAAAGGGCCTGTTTACACGAGAACGCTTGCGGGTAAAAATGACAAAATATTTTCTGGGAAGTGCCTTTGGATTAGATGGTGATGGCGTTTTTGGGGCTTAAAAACGCAAAAATCTGAAACCACCCTCTAGAGTGGAAAAGTTGAATATGCTCCGCTGTAGTGTTTCCATCTACACTGCCCAAGACGCAAAACTCTGGTCAGATGTGCTCACGTCTCGTACGCGTTTACGTCACATACATCACCGTGTAGCATCACCACTGAGCCACTTGGCATGCATACAAAATCAAATTCCACACACTTTTGCGTCACCGTATGCACACAAAATTTCCTCCCGAAAATGCTCATCTAAACACGGAATAAAAAGTGAAGACACGACGCATCTTCTGTAGCCAAAGTCTTCTCATTGTTTTCACTATTTCCTGAGTTTGTATGTTGCGTCTCTGTGTCCGTCACTCCTCTGCCCTTGACGCGCTGTTTTATTGTCTGTTACTGTAGTGTTGCTGATGTCTGGTGGTTATAATCTGACACACACAGACACACAGACACATGAGGAGAGCAGCGGCTTCAAAATCGCACACGAAGACAAAAAGTGTGGTCACGCCTCCTTGAACTCTGGGAGAAGAAATCACAGCCAAAACTGGGCAAATTTTGAGTTGATGAGTAAACAACATTTTAACATAGATCCGAAAATTGTGTAATATGGGCCATTTAAGTGATATATTTGTAGCTGGACTAATTTTCTCAGCTCTCTCTGCTTTTCTCTTTGACATGTAAGCAAAAATATAGATAAGTAAAGATATAAAAACCAAGATGTATAGATGTAAAGACGCTGATGTATCATTTCTGATCAGCCTAAACCCACTTCTTTCCTTGTCCCTCTCCCTCTCCAGTACGTGTTTCTCTGGTGCATACGTGCATGTCAGTGGCAGGTCAGTGGCAGGTTAGTGGCAGGTGGACAGGGCCTGGAGCACGTACTCGCTCTTATCTCCTGAGCTCGGGTCACTTCTCGCTCGGCTCTTTAATAACCCCGCACCTGCCGCTCTCACGTCACTACACAGTCTGTGTGTGTGTGTGTGTGTGTGTGTGTGTGCGCGTGTGTGTGTGCGCGTGTGTGTGCGTGTGTGTGTGATAAAACAGAGGAAGAGTAAGAGGGTAGGGGTGGGAAAGAAAACAATAAAAAATAAGGAAGAGGAAACAAATATTATTCTTGTAATTAATGACAATTCTCTTTCTTTCTTTGTTTCTCTCCTTTCTCCCTTTTTTCCTTTCTTTCCCTGTTCCTTGTCCTTTCCTCTCCTCTTCTTCCAATGCCCTTTTGTTCCTTTGTTTATTTATTTTTTTATGTATTTTATTCTTTATGTGTTTTTTATTATTATTTATTTAGTATTTTTATTCCTTTTTTGTATTATTATTATTATGTATTTATTATTATTTATTTATGTTATATTATTTTTTATTATTATTTATTTGTATTTGTTATTTATTTTTATTTTATTTTGTTATTATTATTATTTATTTTTTTATTTTTTTCCAATTTTTATTATTTATTTATTATTTATTTTCTATTATTAATTATTTATTTAGCGATCAGATTTTCAAGATTGTAAACTGGGACACACCCAGGTCAGGATGGTTGCTATAAATAAAACTGAAAGAGCGTGGAACATTGTGTTTTCTCCTGTCATCATCTGACGAACTTCTGATGCTGGATTTTTTTTTTGCTTTATGATCATTCGCAAACACGGTTTTCTCTGTTTTGGCAAAACAAATGGCAATTTATGCTCCTCAGTACTGTTGCAGCAGCAGCACACGACAGACTTCCATTTTCACTGGTCGGGCGATTTACAGCAGCTGTGTCAAACAGGTGTCCAATGGCCGTCATTACACTACACGTCACTCAAATTAGTAATAATAATAATAATGCATCAGTTTTATATAGTGCTTTTTTGGACACTCAAAGATACAGAGCATTATTCTTTCTCTCCATACCTGGTGGTGAAAAGGTACTGTTGGGTCTGGTCAAGTGGTAACGGAGGGAAACAGGGTCAGATTTTTGACATTCAAATGTCTCTTATTGAGAAACTAGAGGGACTATTGAAATAAGTAAAGTATCAGAATGTAGGAAAGAGTTACACTCCAACAGGGTCAAGTTAAACCTGTGATATTCTTTCAAGTTGTTGACAAAAAATTAAAAAACTCATGTGAGTAACGGAGGGAATGAAATATGCAGCACTTTTTGGGCAATAAATCCAAACAGTGATAACTCTTGGTTCTCACTTCCATATCCTTAACAAACTGGTTTGAATATTTGCTTCATATAGTTTTCTACCATATGGTACAAGATTAGGTTGAAAAACCTCTTACTTTTTGACTCAGGAGATTTTTTATTAAGAAAGGTCATGGTAACGGAGGGAAAAGTAACGGAGGGAAAATTGTGCAAACAAGTAGAAGGTGCAGGATTTTACATCATTTGTCAACTTTTTTCTTCCCAATACTTTAATATTACTTCAAAATGAAAGGAAACTATTTCTATAAAATATGTCAGTCCTTCCAAGCAAATTTTTATCATTTTAAATACTTTTTTTTTTTTTTTTTTTAAATCATGTACCTTCATCAACAGTTCAAAGATGGAATAACACAAGATATGATGAAATACATCCATTTATTGACATGATTTGCAGGTCTTTGAAATTTGGGAAATAATTTTTGTTCCATGTTTCATACATGGTCTGTTTAAAACGTCTGGAACTTTAGAACCAAAAATGGTACAGAAAAAAGGTCAACAGTTTCATAAACTAGAGTACATATGTATCTGTTCAATACAGTTTTATATCAGATGTATTAACTTGAATTTTTGGCCTTGATGTTTACTTCTGCTTGACCGGACCCTGTTGTCGCCACAGCTGCCCTGGGGAAGACTGATGGAAACAAGGCTGCCAGTCTGTGCCATTGGCCCCTCTGACCACCACCATCACTCACACACACAGCACTTTTATTCTAGGCAATGTGGGTGAAGTGTCTTGCCTAAGGACACAACAACAGTTTTTACATCGTTTGGCTCCTGATTTTCCCAGCATCTCCCATCCAAGTACTGACCAGGCCTGACCCTGCTGAGCTTCTGACATCTGACGAGATCAGGTTTTGACAAGCCGGTATGACCACACAATTAGGTTGGAGTTCTGGACTCCAGGTTTTATCAGGGGAAAGACAGGAAATAATAAACTTCTGATGCCCTTTCAAAATACGTTCTGTAAAACCTCTACAGTCGTGTAAACACAGAGCGTCACGACAGGAGCTCGGGGAATGAGTCATGATGGACACAGAAAGTTTACAGCTGCGGAGGATAAATATAAAACACTTTATGACATCAGACAGAAACTTTACAAGAACAACTCATGAAGGAAAAGGCACGAGGAGCAGATGACCAAAGTGAAATGGAGAGCAGCTTCATTAATTTGAGCAAAGCAGATATGGCTGGTTACACTGCAAAACATCGTCTCTTTTGTCAACTTTTGTTTTGTCATTTAAAACAGAATTCATCCAGTCAACAATGAAAACATACAATAATGTAAAAAGTTTAGTGTTTAAACATGAGAATCCACAGAGGCTGAAGTCACAGAAGCAGCTCTGTGTCTCTGGTGTAAACTGAAGCTTTTAAAAATGCAGCTTTGCTTCTGTTATGTGCTGCTGACTCTCCTTTTGTAAATTCCGGGTCACAGAAATGCCAACAACAACTAGTATAGTAATGGCACACCTCCTGATTATCCGTCAACAAAGCAGTTTATAATTAGACTGTGGACTTGTTTTGACCTCAAGACCTGGTAACTGGTAAATCAGGTAGAGTCTTCAAGAGTTGATCTGTAAACAATAATATTTAAAAGTCACTGAGGCCTCCAGCAGCACATGATCCAGGTGTGTCAGTGCCACTGTTTACACGTGTCTTTTACTTCTCTTTTGTCATTAAATCCCTTCTTCTTCTCCTCTTTCTGTCCGTTAGAGTTTTCCTTTCTTTTTCAGGTGTGCCAAAGGTCGCGGTGACAGAGGAGCTGAGTGTAATCAAACAGCAGCACCTCACCGTACTCAAGGCCAAACGCTGACATGAGGTCATCGGTCACAGTGCTGCTTTCTGTACGCATCACCGCTCACGTGCCCCCGCAGCTCTCAGCATAAGACCAGCACTTTTACCTGATTTTGACATGATACACCCTTGTTTTATAATCTGAATCGTATTTTCCAGGCTATTAGACGAGCTCTTAAAGGTTGTATGGAGGATTTTTTTTTTGTTTCAAATTGTCAATGAAAGTTTAAAATACCATTACAGAGATGCAGCAGCCTTGTAATTACGATGACCAAAAAAAAAAATAAGAATGAAAATCTATCAACTGTGGACGTGTTGAGACCAGATAAACATCAGCCAATAGAAAAAAAGGCTGCCTCATTTTCTATTGGCTGTTGGGTTGTCAATCAAACTCCCTAGTGTAACTGACTCGCCAGTGTGTGGGGATTACATGGTTTATGCAGCGGTTCTTCGAGGCTTTTTCAAACTGTACCTTCCTCGCACTTCACACAAAGTTTGTTGCGATATCGGACGAGAATCCATGACCAGTTCGTCGCAAAAGAAAGTCAGTTTTTAAGGTCACTGAAAGAAGAAGAGAAGGAGAAAAGGAGCAAAGTCAAACTGAGGTGATTCTTGGAGATTCCTTCCAGCGATGGCTTGACTGAAGCGTCTAAAGACGAAGGGTCTAAAAATTGACGCGTCAGTCGATAAATTATTTCTAGACAGGAAACTTTAACAGTAATTCTGAACGTGCACTGGCTGTAAACAAATGTGATTTCTGGAGTAAAGAGGTGGGAGATGTTTCTACTGAGGAAGGTGTGGAGGAAGAAGGTAGTGTCACACATTCACAAGGACGGTCGCTGTATTTCTCTTCCCTTAAAAAAATCCTCTATACAACCTTTAAGCCTCCAGCCCCATCAAAAAATGACTGCGTGCCACAATCCAGAGCGCCCTATACACGAATCCACTCAGGTGTCCCAGCACGACTTCAGTAAACTACAAACACACCACCCACAGAACACACAAACACACACGGAGCAGACAGCGACCGCACAGCGAAACACACCCACAGACACACTCATCACTCCACACCGACGAGGAACGGAACGGAGGAACGAACCGAAAAAGCGAGTGCAATGTGCCACTTCTAGACACAACTGAACAACTGAGTCACTGTGAACACGCCGACAATCCGTTGGTCCCAGACAGCACCCTCCCTACACGCCACAACTGAACAAAGCCCAGAGTCACCGTGAACGAACAAACAAACAAAACCACTCACCCATCACACTGTTGGGTTTCATTTAAAGTCCAGTGCAGTTTATTTGTGAAAAAAGTTAGAAAATTGACCATTTAACGACAGTGCGCCGCATAATCCAGAACGCCTAATAGTGCGGAAAATACAGTACTTAAAGGTGTACAACTTTTCATTTGGGGGTCTCGTTTCTTGGTTATGTCATTCCTATGTCTGGAATGTTCCACAGTATGACATTAAACAGCTCTACCTTACAGCAATTTAAATGAAAACATTTATAATAAAGGATGTATTTTATGGGGGGTGATTTTTAGTCTCAATACTATGAAGTAGCTGTGTCCATATTTCTCTACAATATCACTTTGTACCAGTGGTAGAAAGTAACAAAGTAAAAGTAGCGTGCTGTACTTCAATGTATTTGTTGATTTATTTAATCATAAAGTATAAAAAGACATCAACAGCGTCACAACATCAAACATACAAGAAATGGATAAAAAGGAGCAGAAAGAAGATGTTTTCTGCTCCTTTTCCCTTTTCCAGACAGAACATCAACACTGATAGTTACTTTAAAACATTTCATATCAGTACATTTCAGTTCAGTCACAATTATTCATCAATTACAAACAGAAACCTTCATTTTTATGCACAACAACTTAGGTTTCTTTTTCATACATACCGTACTTTTCGTACTATAAGTGGCACTTTTTTTGCATGGATTGGGTGTTTCCTGCGACTTATATATTAAAATGTTCAGACTGACAGGCGCGAGAGGCTCTAGTCTGTGTCAGTATCTGCTGCTCCTGTTACTCCTGTACCACTGTCACTTTGCACTCTACTGCACATGTCATCTGTAGAAAAAGCCGCTGTGTCACTGCAAATAGTGAAATATTCAGCCAAAAACGATAATCGAGCAGCAGAGAGAAAGTTTGGAGTGAGCGAGAAATTTGTGTTTGACTGGCAGAGAGCGGGGATGGAGAACACAGCTTCATGGTAACCGGGCGGGTGCACCATGCAACTTTCCTGAAGTCACTGGATGATTCGACAAAGCCTGAACTTCAATGACACTGAAACCATCCTGTCGGGATTCAGAACGGCCAGAATAATTCTAACTGGAACTGATGCTGAATCTGACGACAGCTACACAGAAGAGGAAGCGGCGCTCCGTTTACCTCATGGATCTACAGTTTATCTCCAGAGGTCGCGCAGAAGTGACACTGAGGATGAAGAATTCAATGGATTTGGGGAGTTGGAGATGGAGAGTTTGGTGAACTTATGTTCTGTTGTTTCTGCTATAATTATCTGAAGAACTGTTAATATGTTACGTTAACATATTAACATATTAACTGTTAACATATTCTATTGTTATTACTAGAGCTTGCCTTTCAAGATGAAATGTCAGTTCCTGGTCTCTGATTTTACAAAATACATTTCCCCAAATAGTGTGACTTATATATGTTTTTTTCTTCTTCATTGCCCATTTTTTGCCTGGTGCGACTTATACTACAGAGCAATTTATAGTCCGGAAAATACATCAAATCCAGTGCAGTGTGTACTGTGTTTTTTAAATGCCATCATTGTACTTGATACCATAAATAAACTCCTTTCACAGGGATGCTTCGCGCCATAACCTCAGTTCCTAGTTCCTAAATGTTTTAAAAACATTTAGGTTCCTTTTAAATTGTACTGTCTTGTTCTCGTCTCGGTCTTTGAATATTTACAGGTAACACTCTGCACTTTGCTTTATACATGATTTTGAGGAGACTTAAGTGGACAATATCATACATTTTCAACACTTTTAAGTTGAACACATAATGGGTAGGATGGCTCTCTGTAATGACTGTTGGTGATGATTCTCAAGGCCTTAGGTGAGTTTTACATGTTGATTGCAAATTTCCTAACCTGATTCATCACTGAATCCACTTCTCAGAAACCGTCTGACCTCGCAGCATTAGGATTCGTTGGCTCGGCGGTAGGCAGATACTTTTATCATTTAACCAATTGCTGCTATTTTGGCACTTCAGCTGCTACCGGCTTTTTTGTCATCTCGGTTTGTCGTTGTGCATGGGGATGCATAGTGCTGCTCCCCTGCTCATATAAACTGGGGAACAGTGGTTGAAACCCAGACTCCTGAACCAGCAGGAGCAGCTCTGGTTCAAATCGGGCCCAGATGAGCTGGAGCGGGGAGTGGTGTTAGGTGTCTCAGCCTGAGAAGTGCTTTCCTCAGGAAGAACCAAGTGTGCTGAGGACAAACTGCTCGGAACAAAATATAACCAACCAAAAGGGATTCACATTTCTGTCCAGATGCTGCACCACCTCGCAACCAGCCGCAGTCCTCGACCACAGAGGACAGGAGCAGTCTGCCCAAAAATGTAGTCCACAGCGCATTCTCACTTTCACTGCATGGGTCCAGCGTGCAGAGGACAGAACCGCTCAGACCCAGTCCACTGTGCACTGGTCTCACCCCTGTCTGGAACCAGAACATGGAGGACAGAGCTCCGGACTCCTCTCACGACAAATGGAAAGACAAAACTGCTCATGTGTCGTGCTGCTGCGCTTACACACTGTTGCTCTTTGCTGTAAATTGGGGGTAAGAGTCAGGTCTGCGGAGAGGCAAGCCCACTCACAGTAAGGACACATGTTTTCCAATTTTTAGTGTTTAATGATCTCAACCAGTATGGAAAAAACATGAAAGTTACACACTGTGGCTTTAAATAAATACAGTTTTGTTTCATTCACAAACTCTGGTAATACTGTACATGAAACGCTTCACTGTGTTTTTAAACTCCACACACCTTCACTAGAATCATTTCAACAGTGGAACTGCCAATCTCGACTGAACTAAAGGGAAAAGGAGCTGTTCACTTGAAAACTACAATTTCATGACATCACAAGGTGGAACAGAGCTTTGGAGATGTAGACAGACTAATGATAAAGAGTTACTCAAACATGTGAATGAAACAAAACACAACTCCAGGTCTGTTTTTGAGGAGAACAACATTATAAAATAACTTAAAGCTCACAAGAGTCTGTTTTGTGTACTACAGGAGCTTTAAGTCACATGTCTGTCCATGTTTTCAGAGCTAAACCCACTAAACCATGAAGCGATCAATCACCTGAGCTCACTCCTCTCACCACCTATTCTTCTGTTTACATCCCCCTCTCCCCTCCTCCTCTCTGACTTTTCTTAAATAAACTAAACTTCAAACATTGACCCTCGTTCACCTGTTCTGATTGGTGGGTTCCTCTAGTCTCTTCACTGCGGCCTGTTCTGATTGGTCGATTGCGTTGATATCTGAGCCCCGGTAGACCTCACACACACACACACACACACACACACACACACACACACACACACACACACACACACACACACACACACACACACACACAGGGTTAAATTGTGTGTTCAGTTCACGAGAGCATTTCATTCACAAAGTTCAGGTTTTGGACAATGAGCGTCTGTCAGCGTGAGCTCGCAGAGGTGACATCACTGTTATGAGACTTTAGTTTGGATCGTTTTACACCAAACTGGAACAAAAACACGTGATTTTAAATGTGGAGGACAGATGACCTCATTTTAGTGCACAGAGAATCATTGAGAACTGGACTCACAGGAAAATAAAACCTTCTAACCTGAATACCTTTACAATGATCCTGAGCGGGACCAGAACAGCTATAAGAACACATAGACTAGTATACACCCATGGACCTGGTTTAGACCTGATTTAGTCCTGGTCTAGACCTGATTTAGTCCTGGTTTAGACCTGGACCACTGAGGGATTACACAGATATAAGACCACATGGGAATAGAAAAGAAAATTCTACCGTTTAATGTAGAAAATCACAGAGTGTTTTTTTGTTTTGTTTTGTTAATTTAATAAAAAAAAATTTAAGTATCAAAATAAAGGTTGAAATATTAGTGGCAGAAGTTGAATCGGTAGAGTTTTTGTCCATTGATTGGTGATTCGAATTCCGCTCTCGACGTAAACATCATCGGTAGAGAGGTTGAATCTACTGACTCACAGGTTGGCTGTGCGATTCCAGCTCCCGTAGATGAATGCTGTTGTTGTGTCCTTGGGCAAGACACCCTCCTCGCCTCATGTAAATGTGTGAATGGGTGAGTGCTTTGTAGCCAGACTTGTAGCCATTTCTCTCCAGCGACTAGGTCAGGAATCACAATAGGCGAGTTTCAGCTGACGTCATTGTTATTAAAAGCCCGCGTTGCATGCTGGGAAATATTTTGGTCGGAGGCAAGAAACATGGTAGCGTCAAACACAGTGCGTAACCTCGCGTATTTATCCCCGATAATGATAAATTCCTGCTGCATTATCCATCCATCCATTTTCGTCCGCTTATCCGGGGCCGGGTCGCGGGGGCAGCAGCCTAAGCAGGGACTCCCAGACTTCCTCCACCCCAGACACGTCCTCCAGCTCCTCCGGGGGAACCCCGAGGCGTTCCCAGGCCAGCCGAGTAAATTCCAGGATAAATTCCTGCTGCATTATCGGATGCACAAATAGAAGCACGGAAGAAGGAAAATGTCTTTTTTGTATTCTGAGTGAAAAGAACCACTAACGGTGAATTAAACGGCTTTCAAACATTCGCAGAGCAAACGTAGAAGATCCTAACAAACCGTGGACTCCAACAAGTTCAACAACACATCCAGACTCTTGGAGGTTTTCATCTTTTCTGCTGTGAATGGCCCAGGAGTTTCCACCAAGTCATTGTGGATATCGCCAAAGTGAATATTTGTCCAGGTAGTTGGTGATTCTGACCAGAAATTTGGTTTGGTCCACCTTTTGTCGGGGTTGAAAAGGGTGATTTGTCGTCCATCGATGCTTATGAACCAATTTCTGGTCAAATGGTCTTGGGTCCTCTGCTGTTAAAGTGGATAAATAACCGGGATCAATACCCTTTACGTGCTTTCTCGCTCCGTCCGTCATGTTGAATTAGTGTTTCTTGCCGCCGACCAAAATGATTCCCAGCATGCAACGCACGCTTTTGTCAACAATGAAACTCGCCTATACACTAGACCGTTCACAAAAACCCCGGAAGTGCGAGTTCAGGCACCAGCCAATCAGTGAAGAGCCTGAGAGTGAAGAGATTCTGAGTTGGTAATGATTCCCAAGATCGAGGATTTAAAGCCAGAACAAAGAGAATGTTTGGTGAATTTTATCAAGGGGATAGACGTTATTGTACCTGCCTACTGTCGAGCGAATGAATTCTAACGCTGTGAAGTGCTTTGAGCCTTGAAGGTGGAAAAGTGCACATCCCATTTAAGTGCATCACAGATTTTACAGATTTTTTGTAAATGTGGCTGAAGACCTTCCAGAGGAAATACTCTGAGGGACTGTCCCCATCCAAGGGTCAATGTAAAGACCTTCTAGCCGTGAAGCACTACCCACTCTACAGTTTTGAATATTGGCAAGTTCATTTATATAAAACAGTTTATCCACAAAGTAATTCAAGGTGTTTTACAGAATAAGAAATACATTAAAATCACAACACAAACAAATCAAAACATGAATAATCAGAAAATTAAAGAGAGAGAGACAGAGAAAGAGCCTGGGTTTAATCAGAGTCATAATGACACTTTCCCCTGCGCTCCTCCCTGTGTATATTGTCATTGTGTCCTTTAGGCAAAACACTTCACTGTTGCCTCCATGATGTAAACAGATCTACCCCTGTGGGCTTGTGTGGGTGTGTGATAACAGTATAAAGAGTCAGAGCATGTTGAGTTACACAGAGGACAGACTTAGTGTCAGACTGAAGTGAACCTCTGGAGTTGTGACTGACACGTGTATTCAGCTCCTCTGACTCATGTTCAACTGTGGGAAACGTCTCATGTGCTTGATTTGACTTTATTTTCGCATTTCAGACATTACTACTGATAACTGTTGAAGTTGAAGCCACAATATGTCACTTTTTTTGTAAAGAAAAGGCGTGTTTTCAGTCATTTTGGTGGTTTATTTCGGTGAAAACATGCGTCGTTACTGTGCGTGGGCTTGCACCTCCACAAATCTGACTCTTTTTTCTTTCTTCTTTCCTGCTTGTTTCTTTCGTTTGTTGATCCTTCGACTATAATCTTCTGCAGTATGCCTTAAAACAGATCAATCTCCATGGAGAATGTCACAAAGTATGGTCTGAACTTTCTATTTTCATTTCACTCTCCAGAAAGTTACAAACTGCTGCACAGCTATAAAATCAAACCGGACAATAATCCGTCAAACAAGAGCTTGTTTAGGCTCATTTTTCTGGTCTCTTTCTAAAAATAACATCTGTAACGTCAACTTTTCTAAGCTCGAATCAATGACCAAATTAGGCCAAACTGAAGAACGTGATGCCAGCTGCTGCCTGAGGTTCAGCTGGAAAGAAAAATACATCAATTATTTACACTATTTCTGTGTTAAAGAGGGGGTATTTACTCTTTAAAACACATAGACATTTTTATTTATTTTTTTTTCTTTAAGGGTCACAGTGTGACACGATGACAACAAACAGTGGAGAGAACAGTGATGAAAATGTTACCTTTGGCTCACTGAGTGTATACCCAACATTGCAGCGTGACATTCCCTCGAAGTATTTCTTCTGGAAGGTCTCAGAGTAAATATCCATCTTTAAAAATATCTTTAACTCTTTCCCCTATGAAGACGAAATTTGATAACCCCCCTGTACCCTTAATGACGTCTTTTGACACCTCTGCTGTTTCACTAAAGACGTGATTTGACGACCATTAGAAACGGCTCGGGTTTTCACATTTAAACAGAGACTGTGATCGGTGGGGGCCACTACAACTCACACTAGACTGACCAGTAGGATTCAAGGATATGTTTTCACCGATTTTTTCCAAAGTTAATCGAAGTAGTGACGATGGTAGCTTCCGGAAAAAACACAACACAAAACACGTGCAGTGGAAAGATCGTAGCGCTGCGGCGCACAGTTTTAGATAAATAATGAGGAGCGGTCGTATTTTATGGACAAGTTTAGAGAAAGTGACTTTTATAGATTTCAAAGTGATGTTGATTATAAAGTGGAAAACAGCGATAGAGACGGCTTTATACTTGATTATGAACCAAAATTGCCCTGAAATCTGGATGTTGCTCAGGCGAGTCCTTTAAAATATTTCAGTCTTTTTTTCCAAGATGTGATGTATGACAGAATCACTACAGAAACAAACACTTATGTGAAGCTCTGTGCACGAGAAAGTAACCAAGATGACAAATACTGGACTCACACTGATGGGGAAGAGTTTTATTATTATATTATTATATTATAATAAGCTAAATTACTTGAATAAGCTAAATGAGTTGAATTAATTAAATGAGTTGAATAAGTTAAATGGAAAAAAATGAATTAGGTGCACACAGGTGTACAACAGGTAAAAACAGGTGGACACTTGGCTATACTGTATCTGGTGATATGAAATCTGTTTAAATACTTTGACAAAGTATATTTTTTAATTTTTTTATGAATATAGTTCTCAGAACATGCAGATATCAGATGCTGAATGTAGTTTTTTGTTTTCGAATTTGCACCTGACCAGGTAAACTCTCATATTCAGTGAGCTGTTATACACCTATAAATGAGTTGAACATTTAAACATCCATAAATGAAGAGTTCAGAGTCTGAGGTTTCCAGAGATACAAATATGTCTGTGTTACAATTAAGTTCATGAGTGTAAAAATCAATTTATAATCACTCGTGGAAGTTTGTTTTCTTTATGCAGTTATGCTCTATGGGCAGCCCTAGTAATACATGTATGGGTTGTTCCTAGTAGGCGTCCAGGGGGGAAAGAGAGAGTTTCTATGTTGTTTTCTTACCAGCTCCCTGTGTCACTCCCCCTTCAGAGCGCTATCAAAACACGCTGACTGTGTGTTTACATGCACATCAATATCCCGGTTATTATCCATATCCCGCTTATGTCAGTATTCGGGATACTGAGTGTACATGTTGGCTTGAGAAACTGGGATACTCATATCCCCGTGTACATGATCAAATGGAGTATCCCGGTTTCTTGACATAATCTTACAAATGCACAAGCGCAATATTGAACTTTATTTAATTTAATAAATCAGGAAAAATACAAACAACCATGAGCAAACAACCTTTAGCGTCGGAAGCTCGGGAGGTTTAACCAGCGGTACAGAGCTATGAAATATCCCACAATCCACTGCACACATCAAACCCAACACTGCAGCAGATTTTTAATTAAAACCTTCTGCATAAATAAACTCAACTTTACAACATATAAACCATAACCACATCAGCCTGTTTGATCACATAATTCAGTTTTGCCACATTTGTTTACATTTTACTGAAACAAAACTTAAAACTGCATGGCTAATTTGCATAAACTGTTAACGCTAATAAAAAAAAACTGCTCACTCCTTGTGCTGCTGATGCGGTTCAGCTTCTGTTGGACTAAACATACAGTCCCCTCCAAAAGTATTGGAACAGCAAGGCAAATTCCCTTATTTTTATTGTTCACTGAAGCCGTTTGGGCTAAAGATCAAAAGAAGAGTATGAGACAAGAGTTCAGAATGTCAGCTTTAATTCCCTGGTATTTACATCTAGATGTGTTAAACAACTTAGGATATATCACAGTTTGTATTAGCCCACAGTATTTTTAGGTGAGCAAAAGTAATGGAACAAAAAATATTAAAGTAAATAAAATGTAATATTTGGTGACAAAACCCTAACTTGCAATAACTGCCTTGAGCCTGAGACCCATCGACATCACCAAACTGTTGCACACTTCATTTGCGGTGCTGTTCCAGGCTTTTATCGCAGCGTCCTTCAGTTCTTGTTTGTTTCGGGGGGTTTCTCCCTTCAGTCTCCTCTTCAGGAGGTGAAATGCATGTTCTCTCGGGTTAAGGTCAGGTGACTGACTTGGCCAGTCTAAAACCTTCCAGTATTTTCCCCTGATGAAGTCCTTTGTTTTGTTGGCAGTGTGCTTAGGGTCATTGTCCCGCTGTATGGTCAAATTTCTCCCATTTAGTTTGGATGCACTGGATCATTCCGCTGCTACCATCATCAGTTACATCATCAATAAAAATGAATGAGCCTGTTCCAGAAGCAGTCCTGCACGCCCAAGCCATGACATGACCTCCACCAGGCTTCACAGATGAACTTGTGCTTCAGATCATGAGCAGTTCCTTTCTTCCTCCACACTCTGGCCTTTCCATCACTTTAGTAGAGATCAGTCTTGGTCTTATCAGTCCATAGGATTGTGTTCCAGAACTTTTGTGCTGATCTTTGTACTTCTTTGCAAATTCCAGTCTAGCCTTCAGATTCTTACTGCTGATGAGTGTTTTACATCTTGTGGTATGGCCTCTATACTTCTGCTCTCGGAGTCTTCTTCGAACAGTGGATTGTGATACCTCCACACCTGCACTGTGGAGGTTGTTTTTCTTCAAAGCTCGCACAACATATTTGTCATCAACTACTATTGTTTTCCTTGGCCGACCTGTTCAACTTCTGTTACTCAGAACACCAGTAGTTTCTTTCTTTTGCAGGACATTCCAAATTGTTGTGTTTGCTATGTCCAATGTTTGTCCAATGGACTGATTTTCCTTCTTTTCTAAGTTTCAAAATGACTCACTTTTCTCCCATTGACAGCTCTCTGGTCTTCATTTTGGTTTATGCTCTTTAACAAGAAATACAGTGTTGCAGCCAAAAAGTAGACTAGTCATGCAGACCTATTTAATGTTTGAACGGTCAATCTTAAAGGCAACACCTGGCAACACCTGGCAGCACCTGTCAGTCACATGTTCCAATAGTTTTGCTCACTTGAAAAATGGGTGGGTTTAAATAAAGGTTGGTATGTCCTGAGTTGTTTAACACATCTAGATGTAAATACAGGCGAATTAAAGCTGACATTCTGACCTCTTGTCTCATACTCTTCTTTTCATCTTGAACCCAAATGTCTTCAGTGAACAATAAAAATAAGAGAATTTGCCTTGCTGTTCCAATAATTTTGGAGGGGACTGTAGGACTCAGTGGATTATGTGTTTTTTATGTGACAGAGGATGTGTTGATGATGGTGAGTCTGGTCTGTGCGTATATTGTAGGAGATGTTTCATGTTTAACTTTTTAGCAATCAAACATGTGCAGGTTATACGAGTGCAGATTGTACGTGTGCAGGTTTAGTGCAGCTCTTTATTCTACAGTCATTTCACTCATGTATGATCACTTTATTTATGTCGGTCACTTTATTTATGTCACTACTGTTGTGATGAAAAGACTGGAAAGTGTTTGTCTTTTGGACACATGCACACTCAACTTCATGTCGCAGTAACCAGGATACTGTGTTTACATGCCACAGTATCCCGGTTATTATCGGAATATACCAGCTACAGTAACCTGGTTTCTCATAACCAGGATACTGCTTTTACATGCACCATGAAGAAACTGGGATACTCAAAAAACCCGATCATAACCGGGACAGTGATGTGCATGTAAACACACTCAATCAGTGTGCATCCTGCTAATGAAACTGCTGCACATCGCATCAGGTTTGTCATTTTGCTGGGCTTGTG
Source organism: Boleophthalmus pectinirostris (assembly GCF_026225935.1). NCBI lineage: Eukaryota > Metazoa > Chordata > Actinopteri > Gobiiformes > Gobiidae > Boleophthalmus > Boleophthalmus pectinirostris. The sequence goes on along the minus strand of NW_026571133.1, from coordinate 45,579,525 downwards.
GGCAGAGCTTTGTACTGATTCTTACAACTAGCCATAAATAGGCGAGTTTCAGCTGACGTCATTGTTATTAAAAGCCCGCATTGCATGCTGGGAAATATTTTGGTCGGAGGCAAGAAACACGGTAGCGGTCAAACACAGTGCGTAACCTCGCGTATTTATCCTCGATAATGGTAAATTCCTGCTGCATTATCGGATGCACAAATAGAAGCACGAAAGAAGGAAAATGTCTTTTTCGTATTCTGAGTGAAAAGAACCACTAACGGTGAATTAAATGGTTTTCAAACATTCGCAGAGCAAACGTAGAAGATCCTAACAAACCGTGGACTCCAACAAGTTCAACAACACATCGAGACTCTTGGAGGTTTTCATCTTTTCTGCTGTGAATGGCCCAGGAGTTTCCACCAAGTCATTGTGGATATCACCAAAGTGAATATTTGTCCAGGTAGTTGGCGATTCTGACCAGAAATTTGGTTTGGTCCACCTTTTGTCGGGGTTGAAAAGGGTGATTTGTCGTCCATCGATGTTTATGACCAATTTCTGGTCAAATGGTCTTGGGTCCTCTGCCGTTAGAGTGGATAAATAACTGGGATCAATACCCTTTACGTGCTTTCTTGCTCCGTCCATCATGTTGAATTAGTGTTTCTTGCCGCCGACCAAAACAATTCCCAGCATGCAACGCACGCTTTTGTCAACAATGAAACTCGCCTATACAGTTTGAATAGAGCTAGGAGAGATCTCCAGATTACTCAAACATGCATGGCTGACTCTAAACCCTCTTCAGACATGTTTTTGATGAGGAAACAATGATATAACATGATGGGAACGCTTAAAAAAAATGTTGATTTTGCATAATCTGCCCTCTTTAAACCACATTCTGTTTGTGTAATAGTTTAATTTAATGTAAGAATCAAAACTGTAAATACAACACCTCTGTTACATAAATATTTGAACCTGCTCAGGGCGTTTCAGTGTCTGGTCGATGATTCAAACTTCCACAAGTCCATTTAGCGAAATATGTGACTATTATGTAAACCAACCGGTCCCTGCTGTTGTTTTTACAGAGCCAGTGAAAAGGTGAGAGTTTGGGCCTGACCAAAACACAGTGATTCATGAGACAGCTCCGTCCCGAGGTTCACCTGGGCAACACACCTGCACAACAAACCCGTACTACACACCCGTACTACACCCGTACTACACACCCGTACTACACACCTGTACTACACACTGTACACGATGTCCTACAGGCTGTGATCTATGCGTCGGTTTAACGTGCTCCCTCTTCTTCCTGTACACCGCCTCATCCGTCAAGTGACCCACACAAAACTGTCACGATAATTCATCCCAGTAAAGAAAAACTAGGACCGTCGTCATAGCGATGAACAATCCAGAACAAAATATTGAACCTTCTGAATGGTAAAAAGTCATAACGGCGTGTGTAAGAGCCTAAAACCAGGGATTAATAGGCTCTGTGCACAATAGCGCCTCACACACTCACTACTTCCTGTCCAGTTTTGTTACTATGGGGTTTTTGCTGAGTCGTGCTAAAATGAAATTGTTTAGAAAGAGATGTGTTTGTGTCTCAATGTTATTATTGTTATTATTTTTTTGATAAGTATTAAAACAACACAAACTGATACTCTACATTGGGTAGTCTTTAATTTATTAGAATTTTGTTTATGTTTTGTTTATATTTTATGATTTTAATAAAAGTGTCTGTTAGCTTAGAGATACAGTGAACTAGCTAGCGTGCACAGAGCCTCTGTCATTAAGATGGAAAATTGCATCCAAAAAACACACAATTTACGCACAAGGCATTTTTCTGACACATGAACCATTAATTTAACTAATCCCAAGTGTTGCAATTTGTTTTTACTAGTCTAGTCATAACTATTGTGTCGTTTATGGCTTGTTTACACTACGGTTGTTAGGTAACAGTTATGCCGAATTACTTCTACGTATGTCATACCAAGAGTCCGTGAATTAAGAGAAAAAAAAACTAGGCTAACTGTTTTCTGATTAATATTTAGGTTCATGTTTTGGGCTCTTTCTAAATATAACGTACTAGCATGACTGACACGGATTGGGTAGCGACAGAGCTATGTGCCCACAGCAGACTTCATACAGTGTTCCTGGGGGCGTATCCGGCTCCATCCGCTCTGGCTCCAATTGATTTTACACTGGAAAAACTCTCTCTGAGTGCGTATACATGCACATCAATAACCCGGTTATGATCAGGTTTTTTGAGTATCCGGGTTTCTTCATTTCAGTATCCCAGTTATGGCAGTATCCCGGTTATTAGAAACCAAGATACTGTAGCTGGTTTATTCCAATAGTGACCGGGATACTGTGGCATGTAAACACAGTATCCCGGTTACTGCAACATAAAGTTGAGTCGCATGCGTCCAAAAGACACTTTCCAGTCTTTTCACCACAACAGTAGCGACATAAATAAATTGACCAACATAAATAAAGTGACCAAACGAGTGAAATGACTGTAAAATAAAGAGCTGCGTTAAACCTGCACATGTACAATCTGCACTCGTGTGATCACTGAAAAGCTAAAACATGAACTATCTCCTATACAACACACACACAGAACAGACTCACCATCATCAGCACCTCTTCTGTCACAAAAAGAACACACATAATCCACTGAGTCGTGTCATTTAGTCCAAAAGAATCTGATCACATCAGCGGCACAAGGAGGGAGCTGTTTTTATCACCGCTAACAGTTTATGCTAATTAGCGATGTGGTCTTAAGTTTCGTTTCTGTAAAACGTAAACAAATGTGATCAGAGCTGAATGATCTGATCAAACCTGCTGATGTGACTCTATAGTGTTTATGGTTTATATGTTGTAAAGTTGAGTTTATTTATGCAGAAGATTTTAATGAAGAATCTGTTGGTTTGATGTGTGCAGTGGATTGTGGGATATCTCGTAGCTCCTTAGCCTCTTATACTAAAGGAGCTCACGGTTTGTATTTTTCCTGGTTTATGAAATTGATTTAAGTTAATTTTTGCGCTTGCGCACTAAGATTATGTCATGAAACCGGAATACTCCATTTGATCATGTATACGCGGATATGAGTGTCCCGGTTTCTCAGTGTGCATGTAAACACAGTATCCCGAATACTGACAGAACCGGGATATGGCTAATAACTGGGATACTGATGTGCATGTATACACACTCACTGTAACTGCTGCAGTAAGCCTAGTCATTTTAGTTTTCAAATGTTCGTATTAACCCGTTCTACGTGATCCTGGTGTTTTTATTTTTGCTATTTTGCCTCTGTGAGCTAAATTTGACTGGAGCTGAATGCTGTGGGTGACGTCAGACTCTCTTAGTCCACTTCTGTTATTCATAAATAAAAACAAATACAGCCATTTTTACCAAGTAACATAATGACACAACAGAACCATGCGCTCACAGCACACTTTTACTGGTGTCTTTCAGGTGTGACAGGTAAATCTGTGCTCGTGTTTGCTTTGGTTTACTCAGACTTTGTAACAATAACAGCCACCCACACAGAGAGGGGAGGGAGGAGAGAGCACGGGAGCACCCATGGGTGGGGGGCAGTGACTCCACATCGTGGTATTTGGCATGTGAATGGGTGACTGTGTTGGACTGTGGACTGAGTGGGTAAAGTTACTGTCACTACATCATAACATAGCTGGAGTTGTGTTTTGTTTCATTCACACATGTTTGAGTAAGTGTGTGTGTAAAAGGCTGGGTCACTAGAGCTCAGAATGCTTTCATTGTTCTACTTTGTGACATCATTAGGTGGCAGTATTGGAAACTCAAATGTTTGGTATAAATACATATTCACAATAGTCATGTCTGCAGAGTTGTGCTCTGTTACAGTTACTCTTTAATGCGGTGCTATTCAGAAGAGTTCAAGTCAAAGGAACACATCAACATTGTCTGGGAGTGTGATGCTAACTGTAGGCACTGCTCTGTCTGAAGCACACTATAATAATAGAATAATAGAGCTGATTTGTGCTGTTAAACAAGTTTCTCAAATTGCATTAGTCACAAGCTTTTCACCTTTTTGTTGAAAATGGTCCTAAACAGGACCATGAACACTCACACTGATCACAGGAAAATGGGAATGTGTTGCTTAAATCCATTTAGTACTTTTCTATTATATTATTTTTATTATAAATATATATAATTTTTTTTTAGTTTTCAGACCACCTAAAAACCACCACAGCACAACTTTTGTCCAACTGACAAAACTGAATCTTTCTTTGTTATGGATCCTACCTGAACGACTGAGGGATTGTGCAGTCAAATGTAGTGATTTTAATTAAGAATTCAGCTGATTTCAAGTGATTCTATTGATTGATTGATTTTTCTTGCTGTTTTTATGTTTTGTCTATTTTGTTTGCTAAAAGGTGGAATATTAACTCAAATAAAATGTGCTAAAACATAAGTCTGAGCCGTTTCAACAAGTCGCAAAGTCCTTCTTACTTTTCAGTCCAGATCTAAAGTACAGACACCTGCTCTCAAATGTACTAAAGTAAAAAGTATCCACTATATTTAAAGTACAGATACCTAAAAATTGCACTTAAATATTATAGTTTTACTTTTGTACTTCTGCTTTGGTTGGACTTTCATTCCTCAAACTAGATCTGGGTTAGTGATATTGCAGCTGATTTTCTATTCTAATCTCAAACTGCAAAACTCAAACTCCGAACACCACATACAGGTATATAAATGTAAGAGCGCCTGATTGTCCCTCGCTGTCAGGTGACGTGACGGGTGAATCTGACAGGTGGTGGTGAGGTGTGTCACAGACAGTACAGGAGGAGCCGTTTGTGGCTGCGGCGGTTTTGAAATATAATTACCTCATTAGTTTATGAACGTTTGGTATTTACTGCACAAACATGGCACATTAATTATAATAGAGATGTTGAGACGGAGCCGCGGCGGAGGCGAGCTCGTCAATCAAAACATGTTCTCACCGGGAATGTTTGGACCTCTTCCATTTTTCACCTCAAATATGTTATTTTGTTTTCCACTTCATCATTATGTGAAATCGTTGAATCTGTACTGTGAAGTGTACCGCTCTACTCCACCCATTTCAGCGTGATCGGGACGTGCACGTTAGCATGCTAGTTGTTCAAAGCAGCACAGTGACGGCTCTGGTCTCTAAAAGTTGTGAAAAGTGCTTATAAACTAAAAAATAGGATGCTCTGAATTCATAAGGGAAGTGAGGAAGAACTTTGGACGACTGCAAACTGTTTACACATTTGTACACATTTAGAAACCCCACTTTTTTTTTTTTCACAGATTTTTTTTTAACATATTTTTAAAACAGTAAAAATCTGACTCTTGTGAACTTTAAGTCTGTTGTTAGGACCCACGAGTTGGAGTTGGATGTGCAGGGGAGTAAATTTGGATGAGGTCCAACACATACTGTACCTTGGGGCCGGTCCATTCAAAGCTTTAAAAACAAACAATAAAATCTTAAAATCTATTCTGAATCGAACAGGAAACCAGTGCAAAGATGCAATAACTGGTGTGATATGTTCTTGTTTTTTGGTTCCTGTTAAAAGTCATGCCACAACCTGGAGCTTGTGTTTTGTTTCATTCGCACACTTTGCAGTAACTCTTTATTATTAGTCTGTCTGCATCTCCAAAGCTCCAAATGCTCTGTTCCACCTTGTGATGTCATAGTGGTAGTTTTCAAGTGAACAGCTGCTTTTTACCTTCAGTTCAGTAGAGATGGACAATTCCAGAGCTGAAATGATCCAAACGATTCAAGTGAAAGTGTATGGAGCACTTCCTGTATTATTACATGACATATAGGGTGACCAAACGTTCAGAAAAATTTGGGACAGTCCTGAAATCAGCACTTGTCCCAAATCCGGCCCTAAATATCCCAAAAATTACACTCAGACAGAATACTGAGTAATTATTTTCTGATAAACATTAAAAACTGTTTGTAGAGAGGTTGAGTCGACAGCACGCAGCCCTGACAGCTTCTAAATCTCTGTGTGCAGCCCTGGCTACAATCTATTTTGTTTATTTTTTGACGTTGTACAATTAGGCATGAATATGTACAGACGATAAGCTCATTTTCTTTCATTTGATCTTGAAATTTTGATCTTGTTCGTTCTTTTATTTCATCTCGTTTAGATTATTGTAATTCTCTTTTTTACTTGTTTTAATGCTTCTACATTTAAGCGGCTGCAGCTTGTTCAAAATGCGGCTGCAAGGTTTTCAACAGGAGCAAACAGGCGAACTCACATTACACCAGTTTTATCTTCACTGCACTGGCTTCCGTAACCGTTCCATGTTGATTTTAAAATATTGGTTTTAACTTATAAAGCTTTAAATGGACAGGTGCCACTGTACATCAGGGACTTACTGCCCCTACTCCTCAGGTTGCACCCTCTGGTCCTCTGGCCAGAGCCTCTTGATGGTCCCAAAGACCTGATTTAAAACTCGGGGGTCATGTGCTTTCAGGCTGTGGCTCCCAAATTATGGAATGCCCTGCACTCTGTAGACTCTTTTAAAAAGCAGCTCAAAACACTGCTGTTTAGTCAGGCTTTTAGTTGACTGTGTCTGTAATTTCTCTGTTCTTGGTTATGTTGTTTTTTTGTTCTGTAAATGGTGCTATATAAATAAAGATTTACTTACTTACTTACTTATTTGACATGGCTGGTGTACCAAAACCCCAACACGCCGCCAAAAAGCAAAAGTGTTTCCTCCTTTATTAATGTCTGTATAGGCGAGTTTCATTGTTGACAAAAGCGTGCGTTGCATGCTGGGAATTATTTTGGTCGGTGGCAAAAAACACTAATTCAACATGACGGACGGAGCGAGAAAGCACGTAAAGGGTATTGATCCTGGTTATTTATCCACTCTAACGGCAGAGGACCCAAGACCATTTGACCAGAAATTGGTCATAAGCATCGATGGAGCCAAATCACCCTTTTCAACCCCGACAAAAGGTGGACCAAACCAAATTTCTGGTCAGAATCACCAACTACCTGGACAAATATTCACTTTGGCGATATCCACAATGACTTGGTGGAAACTCCTGGGTCATTCACAGCAGAAAAGATGAAAACCTCCAAGAGTCTGGATGTGTTGTTGAACTTGTGGAGTCCACGGTTTGTTAGGATCTTCTACATTTGCTCTGCGGATGTTTGAAAGTCATTTAATTCACCGTTAGTGGTTCTTTTCACTCTGAATACGAAAAAGACATTTTCCTTCTTCCGTGCTTCTATGGTGCATCTGATAATGCAGCAGGAATTTACCATTATCAGGGATAAATACGCGAGGTTACGCACTGGTTTACGCTACCAACGCTGTCATTAAATGGTCTATTTTCAAACTTTTTTCACAAATAAACCACACCGGACTTTAAAGGAAACCCAACAGTGTGATGGGTGAGTGGTTTTGTTTGTTTGTGGTGTTCATGGTGACTCTGGGCTTTGTTCAGTTGTGGCGTGTAGGGAGGGTGCTGTCTGGGACCAACGGATTGTCAGCGTGTTCACAGTGACTCAGTTGTTCAGTCGTGTCTAGAAGTGGCACATTGCACTCACTTTTTCGGTTCGTTCCTCCGTTCCGTTCCTCGTCGGTGTGGAGTGATGAGTGTGTCTGTGGGTGTGTTTGGTTGTGCGGTCGATGTCTGCTCCGTGTGTGTTTGTGTGTTCTGTGGGTGGTGCGGCTTTGTAGTTTACTGAAGTCGTGCTGGGACACCCGAGTGGATTCGTGTATAGGACACTCTGGATTGTCGGGTGCGCTGTACTGCGAAAAATACGGTAATGACATCACAAGGTAGAACAGTTTTCTCCTGTTTGCCAGAAGAACTTGATTTGTTGAGTTTTTGTGTTAAACGTGTGAATGAAACAGTGAAACCAAACACAACTCCAGGTGTGTTTGTGATGAGGAAACTACATTAGAGCACAGATCAGAACTTGGCGTCAAATGGATCCTTTAAAGACATCGCGGTGGTAATTGTATCATTGTAAAAGACTGCAGTTTGACCATTTCCCTTAAGAACCTGGCTGAGTTCTCACAGTGGGGCGTTTCCAGTCAGTCCAGGTGATGTGTTACTCGTCCTCCTCGTCCTGCTGCTTTAGTGTCATCACAGAATGTTCAGAATGTGTTCAGACAAAGTGTGCCACTGGAGCAGAGCTTACCCAACCGCTCCGAAGAAACAAAACAAAAGAACAAAGCGACTGTCTCCTCATGACAGCGTGAGACACATGAGCACACACCATTTAATTCTGACCTCTAAAGGTGCATTGTGTAACTTTTCTCCGGGGAGATGTTATTGCTTTGTCTGGAATGTTTCACACTATGGCATTAAACCTTTCTATCTACATGGAGACCAAACCAAAGCAAGTTACAGGTCAGATCTGTCAGAATGTGTTTTTCTCTTGGCATTTCTGAGCTATAAAACCACTTGTGATTGAGTAAATATGAGGTAGAGGTGTTTAAAGTCACACTGTGGAACATTCTAAGCAGAGCGATGACATCTCCATAGAAACAAGCAGGTGATGGACCCCTAACCAAAAAGTTACATAGTGCAGCTTTAAGTCATGTTCTAATGCTGTTCCCTCCTTAAAAACAAACGTGGACCTGGAGTTTTGTTTTTTCCATTCACACATGTTTGAGTAACTTTGTATTATTAGTCTGTCTACATCGTTTAGATATGGACAGATAATTCCTTTCACTCATTGGTTAATTAACCTGTCAATCAGCCTCACAGAAACTCTGGTTGATTGGTTGGTCAGAGATCTAAACGAGGACTAAACCAGGACTAAACCAGGACTAAACCAGGACTAAACAAGGACTAAACAAGGACTAAACAAGGACTAAACCAGGACTAAACCAGGATTAAACAAGGACCATAGGTGAGAGTAGTACCAGAAATCTAAGGCTGCATTTATATGATGAGGGTCTGAACAGAAGACGCAAAAGTGGCGTTGCGTCTTCACTTTTTATTCTGCGTTTAGACAAGCATTTTCGGAAGGAAATCTGTGTTCATACGGTGAGGCAAAAGTGTGTGGAATTTGATTGTTTATGTTTGTACTTAAAGCATCAAGGGCGTCTTTGGACATACAGAAGTTTTCTCGCTACACATTTTCATCAGCTCCTCCTTCCACAAAGTTGTCCCACCATCGACTGGTTCTCCAGGTCTCGTCCAGATCCATCTGACTCACATGAGGCCAACTGGTGCATCCAGAATTTGACAGAGGTGATTGCAGATCCTTCTCTGTTCACAAAGTCTATGTTCAGACTGCAGGGCTTAATGCTCAATTCTGATTTTTTTGTGAAATCCGATGTTTTTGCCAGGTCGTTCACATTTCCAATTAAATGCGACTTGTATGCGATCCCCTGTGTGAACGTTAAACGGCCCGAAAGTGTCCCGCATGCACACTGGAGGACACAGCGAGCGTGCTCTGTGTTTACAGAAGTTGTCCAAACATGGACGCAGCATTGAGCACCTGGAGATTTTAAAGTTCCTCTCGTACCGGAGCCAGAACATGAACAACTTACTTGTTTTAAGGAGGAGACTGAGAAGGAGAAGGACGAGGTTTTTGGTCGTGGTGTTTTGTGGGGCAGCGACGTCCGTTGAAAGGAACATGTGGATGTGGAGACGGAGCCAAGAGTGGTGAGTGGTGATGTGCTTCACTTCAGTGACACGGAGTTCATTAACAATTTTCACCTACTTCAGCGCAGAATAGTGACGTTTGTGTCTTGTTGATAACATGTAGGTGGATGAATGCACTTTGGCCGTTCACACTGAAGTCGCATGTCAAAAGATCAGATATGTATCAGTTTCAGGAGCACATATCCAAGTGTCCTGGGTCACATTTGAAAAAATTGGATCTGTGTCGTTCAGACTGTCATTAAAAGACAGTCACATGGGGCCAAAAAATCGGATTTGGGTCACTTCAGGCTGCAGTCTGAATGCAGCCTAATAGAATATCTGCAGATTCTCTACATTTGTTGTTTTGCCTCCTGTAAGTTTATTAGAGCTTCCAGAGCAGTTTAAAGGTCCAACACATGGAAATGATCCCACATGTTTGTTTCTGTGTACTGTGTGTATATGTATGCGACGTAAATGTGTACACGACCTGAACACATCTGACCAGAGTTTTGCTTCTTGGGCAGTGTAGACGGAAACACTACGGCAGAGCGAATTCAACTTTTCTACTTTGGAGGGTAGTTTCAGATTTTTGCATTTTTAAGTCCATCTAATTGAAAGACACTTCCCATAAAATATTTTGTTGCTTTTACCTACAAGCGTTCTTGTGTAAACAGGCCCTAAAACTGTTTTTATTTGTGTATTTTGTGTTTGCTCAAATTACAGTGTTTTTATCATTTACAGCTTTTATCCATAATCAAACCTTAATTATCTTTTAATCTTTCTGAACAGGTCATACATGCTTTTATTTTATCATGTCTGGACTACAGCAACACACATTACATGGGCGTCTCTCAAAACGCACTTTCCCATCTGCGGTTAGTTCAGAACTCCACAGCACGACTTTTAATTAACAGGAATCCAAAGACAAGAACATATCACACCAATTCGTGTGTCTTTGCTCTGGTTTCCTGTTCGATTTAGAATTGATTTTAAGATTTTATTGCTTGTTTTTAAAGCTTTGAATGTTCTGGCCCCACGTTACGTCTCGGGTCTCATCCAGATTTACTCCCCCGCAGGCGCTCTGAGGTCCGAGGGCCAGCTCCAGCTCATGCTGTCTAAGACCAGACTTAAAACCAGGGGGACAGGACCTTCTCTGTGACCAACCCCAAACTCTGGAACATTCTGCCCCTCCACGTCCCAACAGCCCCACAGTGGAGAGTTTTAAGTCTTGTCTTAAGACCCACTTTTACTCTCTAGCTCAGGGGTGCTGACACTTTTTCAGCATGTGAGCTACTTACAAAATGACCAAGTCAAAATGATCTACCTAATACAAAGCCAAGCAAACTGCACTGAAACACTCTGTGCCCCTTTTTTGGAGCCTCACCCACAGTTTGAGAACCTCTTCTTTAAGAGAACTTCCTCTGACACTTTACACAAAACTGTGAAAAAGTGAAGGAAGATTTTTAAACCTGTTTTTTAAAGTTCCAAACTGGAGTTACATTCTTTTCTGGTTTTGCAGTGATATTTACCAGCCTCTGCACATTTACCAAACCAAACGCACATCGTGACAAACACAGATGCATTTGTGCACTTTTGTTAGACAAACTTCAGTCAAATGTGGCAGTAGGTCTGTTCTGTAGATCCGCTCTATGCTGTAGACCTGCTTTGTGTCAACACTGGAACACAAATTTAGACTGGTTTTTGCTTCACGTTTGGTATTGCTCTTCTAATCAGCCGCACTGTGGGAGGGGCTTGTGTTGGCTGTACGCAGGAAGGAGCGAGAGCGTGAAAAGGCGAGGGGCGGCGTGCTGACGTGAGGCAGATGGACAGGTAGGATGTTTAGGAAGTTGAACCTGCCCTGTGATGCACGCTGGTACACGAGGACACACGCTGTTGCAGACGAGCCGTGCATAGGGAGTGTGTGTGTTTGTGATGTGCCGTAGAGTCTCCGCGGGTTTCAAATGAGCGCACAGGCTGCACTGAGACGCTCCACACGCTCCTGCACCTACTACAAGTTTATTACCAACAGCAGCGGCCGTAATGAAATATGATCACACTTGTTGAGTGTCAGACCTCGAGTGAGAGACAAGACCGAGTCCAAACGCGAGTCTGAGATGAGACACGGCGATCTACCCACACGACCTTGGTGATCAACTGGTAGATCGCGATCGACGTATTGAGCACCCCTGGTATAGCTTTTAACACCGCCTGAGTTGTGTGCCTTTGATTTATTTTATTCATTATTTTATTCATTTTTGCATCTTTTTAATCATGATTTTCTGTCTTTTATTGTGTTCATTTGTCTGTGCAGCACTTTGGAAACTGTGTCATGTTTATAAAATGTGCTATAAAAATAAAGTGGATTGGATTGGAGTGTTAAAAATAAACCCTCAGACTCTTCAGCACGTCTCAAACCAGTCAGTCCAGTTCAAAAAGTATAGTGGAGTAGAAAGTACAGATACCTGCTCTTAAATGTAGAGAAGTAAAAGTAAAAAGTATCAACTGTGAAATGGACTTAAGTAAAGTACAGATACTTACATTTTTTCTTTAAGTAGAATACTTTACTACTACAAACACTTTTTCTCATTACCTTTTCGAGGAATGAATGAAGGAATAAACTGATCCATCGGTTTCAGAATGTTGAAAAATGGTCAGTTGCCATAATAATAAAAAAAATGACAACTATATACTCTATTGTGCCACCCAAACATACTCAAATAAATGAATTAAAGGGCCTGTACCTGATTATTTTTCCATGGGTTTGAGCAAAAGGTGTCTCTCCCGAGTACAGTTCTGAGTCTTATTATGAAGATTTTGACCCTCATAGAATCAGGAACTGCACGATTAGCATGCTAGTTGCTGCAAAAGTTGTGAAAAGCGCTTGTGAACTCACGGCGGCGAGTAATTAGGACGCTCTGATTTCGTAAGGTAAGGAAAAAGGTGAGGAATAACCTTGGGCCACTGGAAAGAGTTTTGTTTTTACCCGTTTTTAAGACAGAAAAAAAAAACACAGCAGCTTTAATTCATTCATGTTTTTGTGCAGAGATTTTCCGTGTATTTTTATCACGTGCGGTTTCCTGTCCTTATTTAGTGCTGTATCGAAGACGACCTGTCCTCTGGCTCCGAGCTTTTAATAGAACTCACAATGTTATTCCAGTGTGTTCCCTCAGAGACAGTGGGACGCTTTTGTCTCTCTTATTTCATGACCTGCATTAAAGCTGCACAAGGGAACTTTTTAGATGGGGGGGTTCGTCTCCACCTGCTTGTTTCTATGGAGATGTCATTGCTCTGCCTGGAATGTTCCACAGTGTGACATTAAGCAGCTCTACTTTATAGTTATTCAAGTATAAGTGATTTTTTTTTAGTTGAAATACCTGAAAAAACAGGCAGTCTCACTAAGGCTGAATGTCATTAAGAAGTTGCTGATACGATACATATCTCAATACATAGGCCACGATACGATACATAGGCTACGATACAATGCATATCTCAGTATATAGGCCATGGTACGATACTTATCTCTGTAAATAGGCCATGATGCAATACATATCTCAATACACAGGCCGCGATACAATACATATTGTCCGCGATACGATACATATTTCAATCCATAGGCTACGATACGATATATATCTCAATACATAGGCCACGATATGATACATAGGCCACGATACAATACATATTTCAATACATAGGCCACAATGCGATACATATCTCGACACATAGGCCACGATATGATACACATCTCGATGCAGTGCACTTTCAATTTAATAAATATATTTACATAATATACATAATACATAATTTATATATTTCAAATCAGTTCGATGCTGTTCAATAAAAAATGATGACTAAATCATGTCTGTGATACTAAAAGGCTTAAAGTTAAACCACTTCTTGTACAAAGTTCATATGAAACACAAACATTTTAATCATCAAAACAGTGAAAATGTCAAATGTGTCGCATAAACAAGTTTCCTTTCTCTAAATCAGGCATGCGGCCCTCAGACAATTTTTTCTTGGCCTTCAGTCTTCCAGGGGACTTGGCCCAAATTACCTTACATCAATTAAAAATTAACTTTTTACTGCAAGTTTATTGAAAATCTACCTTGATAAAGCTAATATTTCATATTTAGTGTGTGGTTTTAAGGATTTTAGCATGAATAAAGACTCACGGCTCATTCTAATGTCTTTAAACATGCACATATTTCAATTATTCACTGTACTGAGCTCCAGTCTACGGCCCTCGATCAGCCCTCTTCTTTGTCTGTGTTTAGATATGTGGCCCTTGATGAAAAAAGTTTGGACACCCCTGACCTAAACAAACAAAACTGTAGCTCTGTAACAAAATAATTTAGTCAAATATACCAAAAAATACTCGATATATCGATACAACAGTCCATGATATCAATACTGTATCATCACATTAAACAATACCATATATTGATATTTTTGCACACCCCTAATTCTGACTGTGACTGTGAGCGCGGGGTCGCCTCTCCACAGATCTGACCTGGAACTTGGTCTTGTTTGGTCTCCATGATGATAGAAAGGTTTAATGCCATACTGTGAAACATTCCAGATGAAGCAATAACATCTCTGTGGAGAAAAGAAAAAGTTCCACAATGCAACTTTACTCTTTTATTCACAATACACAGGGCTGTCCTATTCTTAACTCTGCAGCCTATAAAACGAATACAGCTCCATGTTTGTGTTCTCAGGAGCAGACAGGAGCAGACAGGGGCAGGCAGGTGCAGACAGGAGTGTAAATGGACTTGTCTAAATATAGCGCTCATAACTTCATAGGTCACTGCAAAGATAAATCAGTAAATGGCGCACTACGTAACATTTCTGGTGGAGTTTCTGTCACCAAAAGTTCCACAGTACGGCAGGAAACTTCATGTAAGCCGAAGTAAAACCCACCAGGCAAAGTTAGAAGTCAGATCTGTGGAGAGGCGGCCTCGTGCACAGTAATAATGCATCTTACTTATGGAAACAACCAGGTGGATTAGAAAAGTGACACAGTGGACCTTTAAATTTACACTGTCCCTGGTGCAACATATTATTTAAAGGTTCTACACACAATGAACTCTAATGAACTTTAACCAGGGCTCTCACTCTTTTTCACTGACATTTCAAAACCTTTTCATGACCTAAAATGACTTTGCAGCACCTACATGTGTAGAATTGATCAGACTTTTAGGATTTAATAAGAAATGTGAACTCTTTCCACTCACCTTATGGTTTGGGATTAGAGTTTTTGAACGTTCAGTATACTGTCAGTGCATTTATTGTCGTCTCTTTTGAACAAAAGGTGTAGACGTTCAGAAATAATCAGTACAGCCTCATGAGAACTTAACAGAACACTGGAGTTGTGTGAAAGAGGCCTGGAGTTGTGTTTTGTTTCATTCACACGTGTTTGAGTAACTCTTTATTATGAGTCTGTCTACATCTCCAAAGCTCAAAATGCTCTGCTTCACCTTGTGATGTCATGAAGTGATGTTTTTTGAGTCAACAGCTCCTTTTACCTCCTTTTATTTCAGTAGAGATGGACAATTCCAGAGCTGAAATGATCCAGGTGATTCTAGTGAAGGTATGTGGAGTTTAAAAACATAGTGGAGCACTTCCTGTATTACCACATGACATCATAAGGTGGAACAGAGAGTTTTGAGTTTGAGAGAAGAACTCAGCCTAAATGTGCAGGTTGGTTTGTGTGTTAAAGATGCACTATGTAACTCTGGTTTGGTTGGGGGGTCCATCACCTGATTGTTTCTATGGAGATGTCACTGCTCTGCCTGGAATGTTCCACAGTGTGACTTTAAACAGCTCTACTTTACAGATGGTTTTATAACTCAAAAATACCTAGAAAAACAGACATTGTGACTGTGAGCGGGGTCGCCTCTCCACAGATCTGACCTGTAACTTGCTCTGGTTTGGTCTCTGTGAAGATAGAAAGGTTAATGCCATACTGCGGAACATTCCAGACAAAGAAACAGCATCTGACGCAGCTTTTAAACATGTGTGAATGAAACAAACACAAGTCCACGTGTGCTTGTGATGAGGAAACAACATTAGAACAGATCAGATAACGTAATATGGGCCATTTAAATATAGTTGTATGTATTTTAGTCAGTAGGAGCAGACAGGGGCAGACAGGAGCAGACAGGGGCAGAAATGGACGCGTGAGCTCATGTCTCAGTGTTTAACAGACACATTACATCACATCACGATTAGCGCATTAGCATAACAATGGCTTACAGTGTCTCCTGTGGCTTGGCTAACGCTACAAACACGCACATGTGACTCTGTTTAGAAAAGATGAGCTTATCTGGACAGTAACCGGACAGTTCAGTTTTATTTTTGTTTTTATCTCGTTCTAAACCGTCTCGGCGTCTGCGTTTCACAAATGCAGCCCGGTGCCTCTGGTGGAACGATGAGGGTGAAACTGTCCGTCCAGATCTGAGACATGTAAACAAAGCTAACCGCTAACGTTAGCATCAGATAAAAGGTGAGGAAGTGCACGAGCGACTGTTAGGGTTGCCAACTCCCTGAAAAAGAAATAAGGGACACCTCATTGGCAGGGCTGGTGTACTGTCGATTTGAGCTACCCGTCGGTTTGAGCTACATAGCACTACTGCGCATGCGCACACCCCCCCCAGGTGCTGTTCCAGTGTAAATGCCGTCGATTTGAACTTCCTTGGCTAGGGTGACCAAACGTCCGTTTTTCCCCAACATATCCCTATTTTGCGTCCTGTCCTGGGCGTCTGGGTTTTTTTTTTTTTTTTTTTTTTATGAAGTGATGCAAATGTCCGGATTTTCAGTACCGTTCATTAAACTGAGCGTCTGTGACTCAGAAGGAGCGAGACACAAACAGTCGGTCAGTCTGCAAGATACCGAAGTGCAAAAGCGCATTTAATAATGACTTGTACAAGAAATTCTCCGGTCGAGACAAGTGTGAGGCCATGTGCACAGGTTGTGAGGTGAGAGTACAGTGTCCCTCGTTTATCATGGGGGTTACGTTCTAAAAATAACAGG
The DNA here is from genome assembly GCF_026225935.1 of Boleophthalmus pectinirostris. Classification (NCBI taxonomy): domain Eukaryota; kingdom Metazoa; phylum Chordata; class Actinopteri; order Gobiiformes; family Gobiidae; genus Boleophthalmus; species Boleophthalmus pectinirostris. The sequence goes on along the minus strand of NW_026571133.1, from coordinate 45,562,877 downwards.
CGAAATCCACGAAGTAGTCAACTTTATATTTTACAATTATTATATCTGTGTTAAGGCTGTAAAACCCCTCAGCACAAACTTTATACACTTTTCTCAGACAGGGCAGGTACAACACTTTTTACATTCTTCTTAAAACTTATGGCTGCTGTCGTCCTTGTGTTATTTTCCTCCTTCTTTATGTAACTGAAGATTCATTTATTTCGTAATGGAGTCCTACAGCGCAGAGTCCTGCACAGGGCCATTTTTGGAGACCCCCAGTACAACACCGCACCTGCCAGTACAGGACCACACCTGCCCGTTAACCAGAGATTATATCAAACTTTTCGCGTTCTATAACACAGTAGTTCACTAATGTGTGGTCGTTGTTTTTCTTTAAGTTTTCATTTTTCTTCTCTTGATAGTTGTGGATAAATTCTTCATGTTAGAATGTTTATCCTTTGTGGAGTTTGTTGATTGAAGATTTGTTGTTGGGCAGATTTATGAAGCTGCTGGAGAATACGACACACATTTACACACACATTTACACACACATTTACACACACATTTTGCCACAGAAAACCATTAACCGACTGTTGTAAAAATCTTCGGTTTAATCCAGAGACTTTGAAAGATGTCTGTAGAAGCTCAAATGTAAATGTAAATGTACACACGAGTCTATGTGTCAGTCTTAATCCGCCCTGTAGTGCTTGTGTGTGCTCTATCGTTATCATCTCTGACGCCCGTGGATCATTGTGACATTTTAAATCACAAGATTAATCAAAAAACAGCTTGATATCGTGGAGCAGATTAGGTCTCCAAACCACAAGAATCGTTCAGTTAGTGGTACAAGCACCAAATTTCTCATATATTTAGCCAACATCATGCACTTTCAGAAAAACCCGTTAGCCACCTGAAATATTCAACATGGCAGCCATTTTTCAATATGGCCGACCAAACAACTGATTTCACATAAGTATGAGCTAAAAGACAATAAGTCATCATGTTCCTAATCAAAATTAATGGAATAAATCACAAATTTGCACGTTTATGCATATACAGTAATGTAATGTCAGGAATTCAACAAGTTTTACACCAAAATATATTTAATTTTGCACAAAATTCATTACATTTTCTTACTTAGTTCAGAAGCTGGTTCTATGTTGTCACATAAAAAACATTGCTGGGGCTTCTGCACAGTTCTTCTAATTTTTGAATGTCGTTCGTCTGAGTCGACTGTATCACAAGCTGCTCTTTTGTTTACCCGTTCAAGTTTACTGTTACTGAACAATCATCTGCAGCTTTGGTGATATTTATTTTTTATTAGCATTTCTTCAATGTCACGACCATCATTCAGTCTGGTACATCCTGTCAATTCAGGTACGGCTATCTAACTTTAATACTACAACTAATATTAGTACAACTAATACTAAAACTACTAGCTGCTGTATTTACAGGGCTAATTAGATAGCATTTGGGACACTACATCATGCTACATTAACTACATTAAATGTTAGTAACACTACATACCGGCTTGTAAAAGCCTGAACCCGTCAGATCTCAGAAGCTCAGCAGGCTGGGCCTGGGTAGTACTTGGATGGGAGACACTAGGAATTCCAGGTGCCACAGTGGGGCCAGTGGCAAGAAACTGTTGTTGTGTCCTTAGGCAAGACACTTCACCCACATTGCCTAGTATGAAAGTGGTGTGTGCGTGGGTGGTGGTCGGAGGGGCCGATGGTGCAGATTGGCAGCCTCGCTTCCGTCAGTCTGCCCCAGGGCAGCTGTGGCTACAGTAGTAGTTTACACCACTGAGTGTGGAGTGACTGAATAATGAACTGTAAAGTGCTTTGGGGATCTTGAAAGGCGCTATATAAATGCTATCAATCAATCAATCAATAAAAGTCGACACTAAACCCCATGTTGAGTTTCACAGCAGTGGAGTCCCCAGTGTGCCCTGGTTGTGCTAGGACCCCACCCATTTCTAGAACAAACATATATATTCTAACAAAAACATATTTTAGCACATTGGTACTACATATATTTAATATTTCTTCAGGCAGGTTTCAATAAGATTTGTCCGTGAGATTTCTTTCTACTGTGTGTTATTATTTAATGACATTTATTTGTAGATATTATAAATATAATGAAAGGTGATAAATAATCATCAAAAATGATCTGATGAATAATTTCACTCAAAATAGAAATAATGAATTAAATAACAAACCTATGCTTCGACATTTATACATATATAGTTATTATACATATATACTATGGCGGCCATCTTGGATATTTCTGGTGTCTAACGGGCTTTTCATAAAGAAGACCATGTTATTATCTATCTCCACTCCAAATTTGATGCTTGTACCACAAACTGAACAATTATTTCAACTACCAGCTCCACTAATAAAAGAAACAAGAGCACTGACTTCTGCGTTAGAAAAGTGTGGTGTCCAGTGGGAGCTGATGCTGCATAATCATACATCTATCACCCACCAAACTGGAGAAGGAAGTGTGTACGTCTGCAGGGGTGTGCAGAAATATCGAAATATCGATACATTGTGTCATGTAATGTTATGGTACAGTATTTATATCATGGGCTGCTGTATCGATATATCACCAAGAGTATTTTTTGGCATATTTTACTCATTTTGTTACAGCTACCTTGATGAGAAAACTCATTTATGCGACACATTTAACATATTCACTAGGGATGTAACAATATCCAAATCTCACTGTATGGTATTTTCATGATATACATTTCACAGTATGGTATTTATTGTGATATTTTGTGGAGGCAAACAAAATTGTGAATATGCTACTTTTTCCTCTTAAAATGTCTTGACAAGATTTATTTGAAAGACCTAAGATTTAAAAGTGTTAGAACTGTTTTTTCTTCATGTAGTTTGCACCAAAACGGAGCAAAAGATCATGGTCGATGTAGTTCCCTCTGTTTTTTTTTTTTTTTTTTTTCTAAAGCTATTGCTGCTCCATGACAATGAATTTAAGCAAAGAAACTTGTTATTCGATATAGTGTGATGGCCCACAATATTACTGTGAGACTTTTGACAATACGATATCACAATATTTTGATTATTGTTACACCCCTAATATTCAGTTTTGATGAGTAAAATGTTTGTGTTTCATATGAAGTTTTCACAAGAAGGGGTTTAACAAAAACTTTTAGTATCACAGCTATGATTTAGCCTCGATCTGAAATATATTGTATTGAACCGAAAGTGCACGGTATTGTATCGGCAACTTCTTAATGATACTCAGGTGTATACGTGACAGTGAGCGTGTACCGCTTGAGCTGAAAACAGGGGTCGATCGATCAAATGGTGTCTTAAAAATAAATGATTTAAAGATGACTCAAACATGAATCACTCCAAATACAAACTTCACAGGGTCAGTGAGAAGAAAGATCTGCTCTCTTTGTGTCTTTGGGCAAATCACTCCCCTTCCCTAAATTTATCTGTGTGATTAAAAGACGCCCATGGACCAAAAAAAGCCAATGTTTAATCATTCCGCCCCAGGGCAGCTATGACCTCAAGTGTTCATGGCTCTTTTAGTTTGGTTTACACTGCTTTTTTCAGCCTTGTTTTCCTTTTCCAATCATTCTGTTTGGTTATATAATGTAAAGGCTGTTAAATCCCGCGCTCTGTATGTTTAGGTCCCTCATATATTTACTGATAAAACCTTCCACAGTCTCTTACCTGACGTATGCACCACTATAGGAACAACACTGGCCCCCGCCCGTGTCCCAGCCTCCGTGTTATGTAAACATGTAATCGTACGGAAAATGGCCGTCACATGTCCAGAGCATGTACGCTTTAAATGGAGCTTCCCGTTTATGAGACGATTGTTGAGTGAAACATTACATAATTACTCTATTACACAGTTATATAATCCAAAGGGAGAATTCGATTACAGGTTTTATTGCAGGTTTAGTGTCCAGGAGTACTCAGGGGAGCTGTCATTTCAAATTGAGGCTGTAATTGTATTTGTCATAAATGAAATAGCTGGTTTAACAAGACTTGCAAATATTTTCCACAATTTAAAAACGCTGTGCCTGATTTTTATCTGTGTTTCAGCAAAATGTGTCTCTCCCCAGTACAGATGTGTTTGTATAAGAGGTCAAAAGAAGTCTGCTGTGAGCTGTCCGCTTGAATTTTAAAGCATTTTATTATCTCATGATCAAAAAGTGCACGTTAGCATGCTAGTTGTTGTTAACTTCACAGTTACACACAGTTAAACTCCGCTCTGGTCTCTAAAAGTTATGAAAAGTGCTCATAATTTTAAGTTTTTTGCAATGAGGACCTCAAAGCAGAGGCAGGCTGGAGGCAGACTGGAGGCAGACTGGAGGCAGACTGGAGGCAGACTGGAGGCAGACTGGAGGCAGACTGGAGGCAGACTGGTCCAAGATCAGCAGCAGTGGCACATGGCAGGATGACCTGAAGCCAAATTTGCAGATAAGTAAACACTTTTTTACAACCTCTGTACCCTGTGTCATATTTTGATGAACTTTTGCTAGTAATGAAAGGAACTGACCTTCAATTGGTCATATTTTTGAAAAAAGTCCCCCCGGACTCAAAATGAAGTTTTCGTAAAGCCTCCCAACAACCAGAATAAAACTGTTAGAAGGTTAATATCTGTTCAATCATAAAATAACCGAAGGCAATTTTCTCTTTAATAACACAGGAACAAAACACATAATCAGGGTAAAGATCATATAAAATAGGCCACTGAAAGTCAAAAAATGATGATTGTCAGTGTTGGTTAGCAACGATGAATCGAAGTGGAACGTTGCTCTTGTCCTTACATGCGGCAGGAATTTCCTGCATCACTTTGATTGTTCGATCACAGCATTGGTTACAGTGTGGGATATCAACTCTTGATGGCTCTTGCTTCCAGTGTCTTCTGAGACACCCCAGTGCTGATTGGTCGGATGCTAAACCATCGGTCGGCTGATGCAGTGCAAGTGAAGAGACAAACTTGCTTCAGCCTACATCTTGCATCTGGCATGAGTATGAAGGCAAGAACTGCAAGGATGGCTCTTGAATTCCAGCGAGCATTGCTGATGTTGGGGATTTTTTATACTCCACCAACTTATTATTGATCCATTTTCAGTCAAATTGACTTGTAATGGCCCTTGTGATCATTTAGCATGGTTTCACATTTCATATCATTGGCTGTAATGTGTATTTAATTTTTTTTGTTTCAGGGGGACTTTTATAAAAGAGTGTTGAAAATGGAGTTTGGTTTCTTCAATTATACCAAAAAGTTCATCCAATCATGATGCAGGACTTTGATTTTGGAAAAAAAGTTCAAAAAGTTATAACCCTAGTAAACACACAGGTAAAAATTGGCACTGGAACAGGGAGAACACAGCACTACCACATGAGACGGAACTGTCTGGCAGCGAAGAGAAGTCAGAGTGGGTTCTTCACCCTGCGTTTGATTATCTTCTGACACCCACTTGGACCTCGTATTTGACATCACGTCTGTGCTTGAAGCGTGTTCTTATGTTTTGTATTTGTTCTGTATTGGCCTCACCAAAACACCGACTACCAAACCCACAGGCCATGATATGGACATGGTAAAGTGTTGCATTAAAATAAGTGACCAAAATTGTCATTTAATCCACCAAAGTGTCCAAACACGATGAAAACACTTCATATTTACACCTCACAGTGAGCGCAGCTATCTTGGATTCTGACTCTGAATCCATGCTCAGTTGACTTTTTCCACTACCGAGGTCTGAATTGCGCCATCCCAGAAAAAGGGGCGTGTCACGTGTGTCACTAGGCAACTTCCTCGGTTTGGAAGGATAATCGAACGCAGGGTTAGACTCTAGCTGATTTCGAATGAGCTGCAGGTACCACTCTGCTGCAGAGCTCCAGCCACACCCCTGCACAGAAGAAAACACAAAAAACACCAGATCCTAACACATAAACTCATTGTGGTGAATCATTAGGAGGCTCAGTTCTGAACCAGTTCGGTTTTTGGTGTTTTTTTAAAACCGCAGGTACATTGCCTTTAAGTAATTCCATGTTTTGTTTATTGGCCTGTAGGTTGTAAATGAGTTTTTCCCTCATAGTGAATTGTAAATGTTGCTCTTGTGACTTAATCAGGTCACTGTGCATGGTCTAAATGAACTGTAAAACCAAAAACAGGCCCCAGGATGCAACATTTCTACATGTGGCATTCCAAAGGCTTCTGCCATGATGTCTTGTCGTAGCTACTGACTGAACCAATGTTGAAATGAACATTTACATTAACATAACACCCAATAGTGAAGGTGTGCTCTACACCCAGTGTTGGGAAGTATTCCCCTACAGATTACAGATTACATAGACCAGAATGTAGTTTGTAATGGAATCCATTAAGTTACTTAAAGTGAGTAATGTAATCTGAATACTTTGGATTACTTGGTTTGCTGTAGAGAAGCAAAGACTAGACTTCACATAAGATGTTTTGTCTGCTGAAAGACAATAAAAAAGCCCAGACTTTACTCAACCAAATTAAAAACATATTATTGATAGAAGAGGAGGAGACACATCCACACAGCATGGTTTAGCCCTTTTAAATCCTGTTTTAGTCCTGTTTTAGTCCTGGTTTAGACCTGGTTTTAGATCTCATTTAGATCTAGTTTAGATCTAGTTTAGACCTGGTTTAGTTTCTGGCAATGAGTGAAATTACTGGGGGGAAAAAAAAAAGAAAGTAAGTGTGTGTGGAGTAATTTGTACTCTGATTACGTAACTCCAGTGCATGTAATCTGTTACTCCCCAACACTGTCTACACCTTCACCAGAATCATTTGGATATTTTCAGCCCTAGAGTTGCCAATCTCTACTGAACTAAAGCTAAAAGGAAAAACTACAGGTTCATGACATCACAAAGGTGGAACAGAGCATTTTGAGCTCTGGATAAACATGAACACAGAAAACTGAGAAACAGCCAAACATCTGCACAATCAATAAAAACACAAACCTGACCTATATCTGAGGTGAGAAGTTAAACAGCTGCGATTGTGCTGCCAAAAACCTGTCATAAATGATTCACAGAAAGTAAAAGGGTCTGGACCGTCAGTCTTGTAGTTTGAACGACTTCCTGGACTTTGAAAGGTGTAGGTCTCACTTCCTGACTTCCCTTCCTGGTTCATAGTTCAAAAGTGATCTTTGGTTGGATGTTTGGACAGACTCCAGGAGCGCAGACGTCCAGGAGACACAAAATTGGACGTCTCTCTGACCTTTTATGGCTAAACAGGAAGTGGTCCTTGTAACAGTGATCTGATCTGGTCAATGACATTTTCCTCCAAGAATTCAACTGGGAGGACATTTAGCAAAGATGATTCATTTGTGTTTCTTAAAGGCCTCACATTACACCATTTTCTCATCTATGTTGTTATAGTTTCCTCATCACAAACAGACCTGGACGTGTGTTCTGTTTCATTCAAGTTCTAATTTAGCATGAGTTCTCCACTCACACTGAAAACACTCCACTGTGTTTTTAAACTCCACACACACTCACTAGAATCACTTGGATCATTTCAGTCCTGGAATTGTCAATCTCTGCTGAACTAAAGGGAAAAGGAACTGTTCACTTGACAAATAACCACTACATGAGCAGTATTGGGAAGGTTACTTTTAAAATGTAATCCCCTACAGATTACAGATTACATACCCCAAAATGTACTTTGTAACATAATCCATTAAATTACTTCAAGTGAGTAACGTAATCCTGAATACTTTGGATTACTTGTATTGTCATGTTTTTTAAGATTACATGAATGTAACAACTGCATCCTGAAAATTCTTGTTTGTTCTCTTCAAATTGTCTGTTGAGCCCAAGTCTCCATGAACAGACTTTTGTTTTACTGAAGAGAAGCAAAGACCAGGAAATCTTAACATGAGATGTTTGTTTTGTCTGCTTAAAGAAAATAAAAAGCCCAGTTTTTACTTAAGCATATAAAAAATGTTATTAATAGAGAAATGTTTTCTATATGAAATCACTGCTGCCTTAAATTATGTTCACTCTACTGTTAGTTCAGGGTGAAAAAATGCATAGCACAATCGGTTGGCCGATGTCCAAATACTATTTTATTAACAAAACGTTTCGGCAAAAAAAGCCTTCATCAGATATTTTTCTTGTCTTGGACCACAGCTGTTATTTTGTTAATAAAATAGTATTTGGACATCGGCCAACCGAGTGTGCTATGCATTTTTTCACCCTGATCTGGCTACTCCTTGCATTTGCACCTCTGCAGGAATCTTGGTGTGCGTTTTCTGTTTCTTTTCACTCTACTGTTAGTGTCATATTGTTTAGTCCTGGTTCAGTCCTAGTTTAGTCTTGGTTTAGTCCTGGTTCAGACCTGGTTTAGTCCTGGTTTAGTCCTGGTTCAGCCCTGGTTTAGTCCTAGTTTTAGTCCTGGTTCAGCCCTGGTTCAGTCCTAGTTTAGTCCTGGTTTAATCCTAGTTTAATCCTGGTTTAGTCCTGGTTTAGTCCTGGTTTAGTCCAAAATGTGAAAACAGGAAAATCCCGCCATGTAATCCATTTATTTCAACAAAGTAACTGTAATCTAATTACCACTCACTGAAACAGTAACTGTAACTGAATACAGTTACTCATAAATTGTACTCTGATTACATAATCCCAGTACATGTAATCTGTTACTCCCCAACACTGTACATGACATCACAAGGTGGAACAGAGTGTTTTGAGATTTGAAGATGTAGACAAATGTGCAAATGAAACAAACAAGTCCAGGTCTGTTTTTGAGGAGGAACATTAAACATGACTTAAAGTTCACAAGCGTCCATTTTGTGTGCTATAGGACCCTAAAGTTTACACACAGACAATTGTCCTTTGATAATGAGATCCTCACTTTGGGTTGCCAGGTCCTACAGCTAAAACCAGCTGGGAACTAGTTTTATAGCAGGGGTGTCCAACGTTTTTCCTCCAGTGAGCTCCTTTACTAAACAAAAATGCCAGAGAGCTGCTCATTTTAGCGGGCGCAAGAAAATGAGACGATAAGAAAGAGGATGAACCTTTAAAACATGAACCACTGTCTACTTATTAGTGCACAAAGTTGGGCTTCAAAATTATACATTTACAAAAGTAATAGGCATGGAATTAACCAAATTGACTTATTCAGCACAATGGTATGATTCTGAAATCCTTTGGCGAGCTACTTGGAAGGCGATGGAGAGATACAGGCTGGAGATCCTGCTTTAAAGACATGAATATGTGCAGGGTTCCCACTCTTTTTCACTGACAACATTTCAAAATGTGAACTGTGAAATGTGAACTCTTTCCACGCAGCTTATGGTTTGGGATTATAGTTTTTGAACATTTAAAATCCTGTCAGTGTATTTATTGTCATCTCTTTAAATAAAAGGCGCAGACGTTCACAAATAATCAGAACAGCCTCATGAGAACTGAACAGAACTGGAGTTGTGTGAAAGAGATACTCAAATTCCATTACTTTTCCAAAACTTTCATTGAATCAACAAAATTCCATAACTGTCATGTTCCATTTCCATGACTTTTCCAGGATTTCCATGACTGTGGGAATCCTGTATGTAATTTCTAGCAGTTGTCATCAACATTCCCTGGAGGTGTGACGTGAACTGGAGCCACTGCTGTATCTGAAACTCTGTTCATGTGATCTTTGTTTTAACACTGTGACCAGAAAGAACTGACTTATCTGATTGATTATTTATTTGGGTCACAGGTATATTTTGACATTATTTCACAGACAGTTATATTTAACATACACAGACCGAAAAGGTGTCAGCTGAATCTTAAGGTTATTCTGCCTCTTCCCTTTATTCCTTTGTCAGAGCTTCATCTTAACACCAGTTCATCTTCATAAATACAGCAAACAAATCAGAAACAGAACAACAAAATACTACAGCACAAACTAAGTCTCATATTTCATGCATCTGTCCAGAGTTAAACATTTAAACTTCTTTATAAAGTGAAGGAGACTGGTGCACAATTTGAGGTTTTCTGTACAGTTGTTCCAGAGCTCCAGCCCTTTAACAGATTTACAAAATTTCATAATGTTTGTTCAAATTTTCTTTTTGATAAACATGGCCGTGCCTCTGAGCTTATATTGTCTCTTTCGAATTTCTGGAATATCTTTTATCTGGAAATAAAACAGGTGATCTGATTTGTGCTGTTCAATAAGTCTCTCAAATAACATTAGTCACAAACTTTTCATCTCGTTGAAAATCAAACTCTTAAACAAAACCATGAGCACACACTGATCACAGGAAAATGAAAATGTGTTCTTCTAAATCACTTGAGTATTTTTTCTTAACTTTTCATACAATCTTAACACTTATCTGGTAGTTATTGCTCATGTGTGCATTATCAAAATTGGTAAGTGCTGAACATTCCACCATAAATGTACAGACAGAGCACCCCCAGCGCGATGTCACTGCAGAGTATCAGAGCCCAGTGGTCGCACATGCCACAGACCTCATGTCTCCTGTAATATTTAACCTCTCCTATGACCTCATCCTCTCGTTACTCATCTGTCGCCTCATTGGTCCGTCAGAGTCCAGGTCCCAGACTGCACTTCCTGTCCCGCAGACTATCTCACCCCCCCACGGGACCATACAAACATTTCTAACACAAGAACAGACCTGATACTCAATATGATTTTGATACCCTCTTTCTTTAGACCAGGGTTCTCACGGTCATGGAAATCCTGGAAAAGTCATGGAATTTTAGTATCTCTTTCATGCAACTACAACGTTCTGTTAAGTTCCCATGAGTCTGTTTGACTATTTCCAAACATTTGCGCCTTTTGTTTAAAAGAGATGAAAAATAAATGCACTGACAGTATTTTGAATATTAAAAAACTATAATCCCAAACCATAAGGTGAGTGAAAAGGGTTAACATTTCATATTTAGCCCTAAAGGTTTGATCAATTCTACACATGTAGGTGCCGTAAAGTCATGGAAACTTCACTTTAAGTCATGAAAGAGTCATGAAAAGTTTGGAAATTTTGTCAGTGAAAAAGAGTGGGGACACTGTGAACATAAGCAATGTCAATCTGGTACAAACATTTACACTGCACTAAACCAACGATGTTCATTTTGTCTTCTTACGCACTTTAACTTCTTGGATTCTTTTCATGTATTTACCTTGCAGCGAGCAGCCGAAACATGTCAACAAGGTAAATACACTTGTACTTTACTGTATTGTCTTAAAAAAAAAGTAAAACTAATTTAGCAGCCTGATTCATGAGCCGGTTTCACTTGGTGGAAATCGTGTGACCTCGCAGCATTAGGATTCGTTCGCTCAACAGTACTTTTTTATTTAACTAATCACTGCTGTTTGGTCGTGACGTATGTAATGCACCAAATCCCGTAGGAAGAAGAACAATAACGTCTTTCCTCTGATAAAATTCACCAAACATTCTCTTTGCTCCGGCTTTAAATCCTCAATCTCGGGAATCGTTGCCAGTACAGACTTTAGACAATATGCTGTGATTTATTACGTTAAATGATCGTACTTTTCTCTTCCCATGTGTGTAATGTTATATGTGTGTGATCTCTCAGCGGTGCAGGTAAGTTCCATAGTGGTCCACGGGTGTATACTAGTCTATGTGCTCTCTAAACCGAACTCTAAGAAAAGTAAATAAGAACCAGAACATCTACAACAGGGGTGTTCAGTACGTCGATCGCCAAGGTCGTGTGGGTAGATCGCCGTGTCTCGTCTCGGACTCCATTGCATTTGGGCTCAGTCTTTTCTCTCACTCGAGGTCTGACACTCAACAAGTGTGATCATATTTCATTCCGGCCGCTGCTGTTGGTAATAAACTTGTAGCGGGTGCAGGAGTGTGTGGGGCGTCTCAGTGCAGCCTGTGCGCTCATTTGAAACCCGCGGAGACTCTACGGCGCATCACAAACACACACGCTCCCTATGCACGGCTCGTCTGCGACAGCGTGTGCCCTCGTGTACCAGCGTGCATCACAGGGCAGGTTCAACTTCCTAAACATCCTACCTGTCCATCTGCCTCACGTCAGCACGCCGCCCCTCGCCTTTTCACGCTCTCGCTCCTTCCTGCGTACAGCGAACACAAGCCCCTCCCACAGTGCGGCTGATTAGAAGAGCAAGACCAAACGTGAAGCAAAAACCAGTCTAAATTTGTGTTCCAGTGTTGGCACAAAGCAGGTCTACAGCATAGAGCGGATCTACAGAACAGACCTACTGCCACATTTGGCTGAAGTTTGTCTAACAAAAGTGCACAAATGCATCTGTGTTTGTCACGATGTGCGTTTGGTTTGGTAAACGTGCAGAGGCTGGTAAATATCACTGCAAAACCAGAAAAGAATGTAACTCCAGTTTGGAACTTTAAAGAACAGGTTTTAAAAATCTTCCTTCACTTTTTTTCACAGTTTTGTGTAAAGTGCCAGAGGAAGTTCTCTTAAAGAAGAGGTTCTCAAACTGTGGGTGAGGGTCCAAAAAAGGGGCCACAGAGTGTTTCAGTGCAGTTTGCTTGGCTTTGTATTAGGTAGATCATTCTGATTTGGTCATTTTGTAAGTAGCTCACATGCTGAAAAAGTGTGAGCACCTCTGATCTACAAAATCTTCTGGTGCATCAAAGAGTGAAGGAGTTTCAGTGAGGCTAAAACAAAACAGTAACTTCAAAGATTTTCAGTTCCTTCTCCTTGGACAAACATCAGCAAGACTTCATCACCCACTGCACACTCCTGGCTCGCAGACTAGTTTTATTAAAGTGGAAAAAATGTCCTGCCTCCATCACACTCACACTGGATTAAACACATTCTATATTTAAGGAAATGGAAAAGATTAGACACAATTTTATCGGTCGTTCCAACAGGTTTTTGGAAATCTGGCAACACACACAAAAAAAATTTGATATAATAACTTGATGTCAGCCTTATATCATGACTATTTGAAAATCTTTACAAATAAAATGTAAAATATTGAAAGTATTCCTGTCCAGAGTGACTCTTTATTATGACTCTGTCTACATCCCCAAAGCTCAAAATGCTCTGTTCCACCTTGTGATGTCATGAAGTGTTAGTTTTCAAGTGAACAGCTTCTTTTACCTTTAGTTTGTTTAGTTTAGTTCGAGATTGGCAATTCCAGGACTGAAACTGTCCAAATGATTCTAGTGAAGATGTGTGGAGGACGTGTTTTCTATAACCGCACATAACTTTCCAACCATAAAAGATAGAAACTTTCTTTTTTTTCCCCCTTGGATAGTTGACCGTGATGACCATAGACTGTATACATACTGTGTTCTCAGTGAGTGTGACGTCACCCACAGAGTTCAGCATCGCTCGAATGAGGCTCATAATGTTCACGGTTACAGGAGCCAAACTGGAGCCAGACTCTATGTTATAAAGGATATTTTTTGACAGACAAAGTAGCAAAAAAAAAAAATTCAGGATCGTATAGAGAGAGTTAATACAAACATTTTAAGACCAAAATGTCAAGGCTCACTGCAGCAGGTACAGAGAGAAGAGCCACAAGATCCTAATGTAAGTCAGTTGGAGCCAGAGTCAGAAGGAGCCAGAAGAACCTCCTGGAGAACTTCCTGTTTGGCACACAGTGACTACAGCGTTAGATCTGTCCACTCATGTATACAGTCTATGGTGATGATGTTGGGAAAACAAGTGTCCAATAGGAACTTTGTTTTCCACCAAACTCATGAGCTCTGTCCATTCTGATTGGTCCAATCTTTGCCAGAGAGTGTAGTGAGTCAAAATGGTCGATGCTCTGAACGTCTGTGTTTGTAACAGCTTAAAAAAGCCGCTCTAAGTGCAGATATTTGTCAAATAAATGGAAAATGACACATCTTGGTCTGTGTAATTGTGCATCCCTTGATATTTTTATTTTCAGGTTTATTTCAGTCCAAATGTACAAATCCAAATATAATAAACCCCATACAGGAAGTGATGTGGCTCTGTGTCCTGGACCTGACACCAGGAAAATCATGGGGCCATTGCACTTTTTTAATGTTTTGAGGCAATAAGGAGATTTTTAGTTGACTTATATTTTGCACTTTTGTAGCTAAGGCCCTAAATTAAGCTTTTTTTATGTCCAAAAAGTTGTTGATACATGTTTGCTGTGTGTTTGGTATGAAAGAATGTGAATATTATTTTCCATTTATTGTTTTTTTTTTTTCATTTCTGGTCCTGTAGCTTTTATTCCAGCCATATAACAAAAGTCCAGCAGCAGATTGTGAAATAACAAGTTGTACTGAAAAAAAGAATGTGTAACACTTCATTAGGGGATATTTGTTTATTTATTGTTGTACCTGGCTCAAACAAATTAGAGGATAAAAAGGGGAGTTTTAATTAGGGGTGTCAAATTATCGCGTTAATTGTGATTAATTAATTACAGTCATATTTAGCGCTTTATGTTTTTTAATCACGTTAATCTTATTTTTAATCTCTAACGTTACTGTTTCTGTACGTGAGTTGCCTTATTATAAAATCAGTTTTTATGTGTTGTTAGGACACAGTCGCACTGTGCAGTCCTGTTCCGCTCGCTCCCACAAACAATTGTAGACTAATTTTCATTCCCGTACTCGCCGCATCTGTGATCAACCTGCACATGTCTGATCTCTGAAAACATCACGACACAGACACAGAAGAGACTCACCATCAGCATCAACATCCCTCTGTCACAGAGAGAACATCTATATTCCACTGAGTCATGTCCTTTAGTCCAACAGAAACTGAACCACATCAGCGACACAAGAGCGTTTTTTTTTTTTTCTTTTCTCTGCTTAGTTTATGCAAATGAGCCATGTGGTTTTAAGTTTTGTTTCTGTGAGACTTGTGTAAAGCTGCATTAAACACATTATCATGTCAAACGGGCTGATGTGGCTCTAGAGTGGTGATGTTTATATGTTGTAAAGTTGAATTTATTTATGCAGATTAGTAATAGTAATAATAATGATGAAACTTATATAAAACTTTAATGATAGTATGAAAATAATGTAATAATGAATTCAAATGAAAATACCTCAAGTTGAAGACTTTTCTCAGCAATTTTTAGGTGAAATAAAAAAAGATTAATTAATTACAGATCATAATTAATCTCTCAATTTTTTTAATCGCTTGACAGCACTAGTTTTAATTAGCAAAATTGAGAAAAAAAAAAATCTAGGGGAGCACAAATGTACTAAAATTGTCCTTAGGTCTGGAAGAAAAAACACAGTGGAGCACTTCCTGTATTACCATGTGACATCACAAGGTGGAACAGAGCGTTTAAGAGAAGAACTCAGCGTAAATCTGCAGGTTTGTGTGTTAAACGTGTGAATAAAACAAAACACAAATCCAGGTGTGTTTGTGATGAGGAAACGACATTAGAACAGATCAGGTCCTTTTCAAACTGTGTGTTGCTTCCACTTGTGTTTTTGAAAGTGACTGAAAGACTAAACATTCTTCGTTGCTTGTCATAACTCCAGTCTCCGCACAGCTCGGTTCTGTTCAGTGTCTTGCTTCAGACTCCCGTAGGTTGAGGGCTGAATCCCCAGGGCAGAATAACACAGTCTGAAGTGACAGGAGCGGAGCTGCAGGAGACGGAGCGCTGTGCTTTGATCGTGACTTCCTGCTCCAAGTGTTGTGTCTGTGATTCAAGGACAGGCCAAAGGTTAATGGGAATTGCAAGAGAGAGAGAAAGAAGGAGAGAGATGCTTATTGTTGTTGTTGTACTGTGATGTGATGGCAAAACTCTGCTCTGGTCTCTGTGAGTTGTGAAACTCTCTGACAAACTCATCATGGTGAATAATGAGGACGCTCTGAATGCAGAAGGGAAGTGAGGAAGAACTTTGGACATCTGTAAACTGTTTATAATGAAACAGTTCAGTTCTTCATGTTTTTAAGACAGAAAAAAGCAGGTACAGCACCATGTCATAAAATGTTCCTCAATCCTTGCGTGTAAAGGATCATGTCTGCATACATTTGAGGATAAGACCAGAGGAAGATCAATTAAATATAACAAAAATAATAAAGGACCTAATACTGATCCCTGGGGGACTCCTGCAAAAAGACAGAGACAAGGTGTCAAATAGGTCATAATCTTTAAGAATTGGTCACGCTCAGCAGAGGTGGGGCCAGGTCATCGTTTTACAAGTCTCAAGTCTTTGACCTCAAGTCCAAGTCAAGTCCCAAGTCAAAGACAGGTAAGTCCAAGTCAAGTCTCAAGTCACTGGTCCAAAAGTCCAAGTCATCTGCTTTGAGCTTCAAGTTATTTGAAGTCTTTAAACCAAAGTACTAACCATAGCTTAGATTTTTGCAATTTATATGATTTTTAAGATAAATTGTACTTATAAAGTCTTTATAGTAAATTATATATGAGTATTTATAGAGTATATAAGAATAGCACAATTTTTCCTTTTGAAATGTCTTGACAAGATCGTAGTGTGAATCATTACAGTCGGAATTGAACAAATTCAGATTTAAACGTGCTTCTGAAGTCTTCTTAAATTAAAGGGCTCAAGTCCGAATCAAGTCCAAGTCTTAGTCCATTTTATCAAGTCAAGTCTCAAGTCCTAAAAATAGTGACTCAAGTCTGACTTGAGTCCAAGTCACGACTTGCAAGTCCCACCTCTGATGATCACTGAAAAAAGTAAGTTACACTGTCCCATGAATGAGACTTCACATTTTACAGTGTCAAAGTTCTAGAGCAGGAGTGTCAAACATACGGCCTGGGTGCTGGATCCGGGCCTCCAAGACCTTTAATCTGGCCCTCGGCTCGTTTTTCCTAAAATATTTTATTTATATTTTCTATTAAAATATATCACAGCAGCGTCTCCAGCGTCTCTGTACGTGGCCCCTCCCACCAGAGCAGCACAAATGAAGACTTGTCTCTTTCCAAACGCTCTTAAAGGACGATCGTTTTGACTGTTGACCGTGACACCCTCATCAGAAAAATGTCCAACATGAGAAAAGTGGAGCCGAGTGCAGGATTTTACAACAAAAACTGACTTATTCTTATTTACAAACAAGTTAATGTTAAAACATTGTGTTGAAATTGTATTTTTCTTAAAATTTCAGGTTGTTCATAATATTTTGTAAAAGAAAGAGTTCATCAATTAAAAAAGATTTCTGTAATAGATTTGTGTTTCTCTGCACAAATATTTGAACTGATTGTTATTTTTGGGGTTTATATGACATGAGTTTTATGATCCGGTCCCTTTGGGATCAAAGTAGGTTAGATGCGACCCCCGGACCAAAATGAGTTTCACACTCCTGGTGTAGAGTGATCAAATGAAACAGAAAACACACACCAAAGTTTTTGTAGAGGAGCAAATGCAGGAAACAGCCATTTAAAAGTGAAAAAATGCATCACACACTCACATGGTCGATGTTCAAAAGCTTTTTTAAATTTTTGGCAAAAAAGCTGAAACGTCTGTTCAAGTCAGATCATTTTTCACTGTGTACTGTACTGTACAGTACACAGTGAAAAATACTGTGGTCCAAAGCAAGAAAAATGATCTGAAGCTTTTTGCCAGAACGTTATTTAAAAATAAAAAAAAGCTTTTGAACATCAGCCATCTGAGTGCGTGATGCATTTTTTTTACTTTTACAGTTAAGCTCATTTTAAACACATTTTCTCCTCTTTGGGTTAGTTCTTGTTTAGTGCTTGTGTTCAGTGTTGAAGTCCTGTTTTAGACCTGGTTTATTTCTAGTCCTTGTCTATTCCTGGTTTGTTATTGTTACCATGAGTACATTTTTACTTGAATATGAAAGTGATACAGTCTTGTCCAACACAATAATGTAATCTTATTCTGTAATTCTGTAGACACTCCAGCTCCTGATTGGCCTGTTTGTTTACTCCGTTTCCACGGTAACCGCCTCATCGACCATTAATAGATCACTGATAAACCTCGCAGTTTCACCCGAAGCTCAAATGAAAGGCGTTCACTGTTGTGAGGCATGCTGAGTTGAGTGTCTGGTCTGTGTGTGGGAGATTGCAGCGTTCTTATCTAAACTCATCTCTCTCATCTCTCTCATCTTTGTTTGTTTTGAACTTCAGAATGAAATGAGTCATGGACAAACTTCCTTAAAGGCTGAAGCTGTGGAGTCACACACACAGCGCACGGTTGGATGTTTTGTTTGACCAGTTTGAAATCGCCACGGTGACAGCGGCATCCGTCAATCATTATCAGAATTATCATGTCAACACTTGAAAGTAGAAGCACCTTAAACCAGTTTCCACAAAGACAGAAATGCATAAAAGAGAACATGTTTCAGTCAGTGAAGAAATGCTAAAAAAATATGAGATTTATAGAGATTCTTTACACGACCAGTCAGAAGTTTGGACATAGTTTTTTATGTATGTTTATTCTTTATTTGCAGGATTATTTACACTGTAGATTCTCACTTAAGGCATCAAAACTATGAATGTACTAAAACAAACAAACAAAAAAACCCTGCAAACATGTTTTACATATTTAAAGATGCATTGTGTAACTTTTTGGTTGAGGTTACACCACTGCATTATTACTGTGTCTGGGTGAGGGTGATCAGGAATGGAGATGTCATGATTTTGTCTGGAATGTTCCACAGTGTGACATTAAACAGCTCGACTTTACATTTATTCAATCACAGGTGGTTTTATAACTCAAAAATACCTAGAAAAACAGACATTGTGACTGTGAGCTGCGTCGCCTCTCCACAGATCTGACCTGTAACTTGGTCTGGTTTGGTCTCCAAAAAGATACTATGAAACATTCCAGATGGTTACATAATGTACAAAAGTTTCATAATGCACCTTAAAACTTCAGATTACAAGTGTTTTTATCGCTTAAAAACACACTGAAAAAGGGCAGGCTTGCCTCTCCACAGATCTGACCCATGACTTGGCCTGGTGGGATTCTTGTCTCCAGGGAGATAGAAAAGTTGAACGCTGTGGAACATTCAAGCAAAGCGACCTAGTGCCTCCTCTCAATTTCATTTCTCTCCAGTGACTAGGTCAGGACTCAGAATAAACTAGATGGTTTGCAAAACCCCGGGAGTTGTAGAGCACACACCGACCAATCAGCTGTGAGCTGTGAAGTCATGACGTCAAACTCGTCGTGTCTGTCTGTGTCCCTTTTGTGGAACAGTACAACAGTAAACAAAGCGTCGAGATGGATGTAGATGAAGACAGACATTCTGTGTTGGTAACGATTCTCCAGATCGAGCATTTAAAGCCAGAACAAAGAGAACCAAGTTTGCATTTTTTATTGCACCTTTTAATTCACAAGTTCCTCTCGCAGAAACAACAATGATCATTGACAGACATGTTCACTCTCTGCTTTGTTTGCTGCTGTGCCGGTGATTACATGAACACCACTGAGTTCCGGCACATTACATACGTCATGACCAAATACCAGCGATTGATTACGGTATGTTCCGCACTATAGGGCGCACTTAAAAGTCTTTAATTTCATCAAAAAAAACAACAACAACTGCACACCTTATAAACACCTTAGTATGACTTTAGTAAACTACAAAGCCGCACCACTTGCAGCATTACGGCTCCCGTAGTCAGGAGCATCAGGAGTAATACAGACTGTGATTCCTTTTAATATCAAAATGCTCCTGTCAAGAGACACGCTCACAACGCCCACTTTAAACTCAAGGCTGTTCTAAAGTGAAAGTGCGAGTTGTGTGGGAGCAGTGGATGAGAGAAGGAGAACACACATGGTGCAAGGTTAGGTTTATTTCAAACATTATTGAAATTATATGAAACCATTTTCACTCTCTGAATGGTCTGGGATTATAGTTTTTAACATTCAAATTCCTGTCAGTGCATTTATTGTCGTCTCTTTTAAACAAAAGGCACAAACGTTCAGAAATAATCAGAACAGCCTCATGAGAACTTAACAGAACACTGGAGTTGTGTTAAAGAGATGCTCAAATTCCATGACTTTTCTAGGCCTCACTCATATGACATTTTCAGTTTCTATGACTTTTCCAGGATTTCCATGACCATGTGAACCCTGAATTTCAAACTAATTAATTTAGTAAAATGAATTCATAATAAAAACTGATCATGTAAACGTGGTCATTGTCAAGTTTGAGTGTAACCCCGTGTTTACCCGTAGAGCAGGTGAACTTCCTCATGTGGTTGTGTTTTGGTTGTGCCTGAATGACGCCATTCCCCCGTCTCCTGTCCGCGCTCTGATTGGACGCCCGGCTCCTCTCTGCGCTCTCATTGGTCCACGGGCTCTCACTGTTTACATCCGTGGCGATTGAACTTCACTTTCTCTGAACTGCAGACGCTTCAGCCCGGCGTTTCTCAGAAGTCAGGTCGTCGCAAATACCAAACCTGCATCAAGGTGTTTGGACTCAACACAGACTCTGAACGCCACAGTCTCAGCGCTCAAGTTCAAAGTGCTCGGAAAATGTGTAACTTTTTACCGTCTTAAGAGGGCTGTCACCTGCTTGTTTCTATGGATACATCATTGCTCTGTCTGGAATGTTCCACAGTGTGACATTAATCAGCTTGACTTTACATTTATTCATTACAGGTGATTTTAAAGCTCAAATATCCCTAGAAAATCAGACATTGTGACTGTGAGCAGGGTCGCCTCTCCACAGATCTGATCTGTAACCAGTGTTGGGGAGTAACAGATTACATGTACTGGAGTTACATAATCAGAGTACAAATTATGAGTAACTGGATTCAGTTACAGTTACTGTTTCAATGAGTGGTAATTGGATTACAGTTACTTTGTTGAAATAAATGGATTACACAGCAGGATTTTCCTGTTTTCACATTATTTTTATTTATTTATTTTATTTAATTTTATTTTTTTTGGTAATTCCACTCATTGCTGGAAACTAAACCAGGTCTAGACCAGGACTAAACCAGGACTAAAACCAGGTCTAAACCAGGTCTAAACTAGATCTAAACCAGGACTAAACCAGGACTAAAACAGGATTTAACAGGATTAAATCATGCTGCACGGACGTGTCTTCTCCTCTTCTATCAATAATATTTTTTAATACGGTTAAGTATCCTCATCTTTGTTTCTCTACAGCAAACCAAGTAATCCAAAGTATTCAGATTACTTTACTCACTTTAAGTAATTTAATGGATTCTGTTACAAACTACATTTTGTGGTATGTAATCTGTAATCTGTAGGGGAATACATCGAAAAGTCACCTTCCCATCACTGGCTGTAACTTGGTTTGGTTTGGTCTTCATGAAGATAGTCTGGTTTAATGCCATACTGTGGAACATTCCGGACAAAATAATAGCACAGGGCTTTTCCACACAGAAAAGCATTTGACGGGCGATGAGTTTATTCGCACTTTTCACAATTTTCAGAGACCAGAGTGGAGTTTACCTTCCATGGTAAAACTAACAACAACTAGCATGCTAACAGTGCACTCCCTGACGTTTTAGATGAACTCCATCCTGCAACACAGCTGTGGTTAAACCTGTCATACAAACTTCATGTGGAATTCTTGCACAAAATGTGAAAAAAAAAGGCATAAAATATAGAAACACAAACACAAAAGTCAGAGGTCATGAACTAAACAAAAAAGGCAATAAGACCAATCACATGATCAACTTATAATGAATCAACCAATGCATTATTTATAAACCTTCAAACTCTGACATTTTATGATTTAGTCGATCTTTAGCCTCTGAAAATCATGTACAAAGTAACAATAATCTCCTGTCAAAATCTTTACAGAACATGTTCAAAATCCGAAAGAGACAATATGAGCTCAGAGGCACGGCCATGTTTATCAAAAAGAAAATCAGAACAAACATTATGAAATGTTGTAAATCTGTTAAAGGGCTGGAGCTGTGGAACAGTTGTACAGAAAACCTCAAATTGTGCACCAGTTTCTTTCACTTTATAAAGAAGTTTAAATGTTTAACTCTGGACAGATACATGAAATTATGATACTTAGTTTGTGCTGTAGAACTTTGTTATTCTGTTTCTGATTTGTTTGTTTCCTCTTGCTGTATTTATGAAGATGAACTGGTGTTAAGATGAAGCTCTGACAAAGAAATAAAGGGTTGAAGGCAGAATAACCTTAAGCTTCAGCCTGCACCTTTTCCGTCTCTGTATGTTAAATATAACTCTCTGTGAAATAATGTCAAAATATACCTGTGACCCAAATAAATAATCAATCTTAATCATAATCATAAACATTATATGCACTTTGTTTTCTGTGTATTTAGTGTTTGAAAAGCATTGTCTCTTTCTGCATCTTTCTGGTCAAAAACGCTGAAATCCAAGTTTGTGCTGAATCCACTGGCCTCTGCAATTTCAAGAACTACGTGACATCACACAGGACTGCCCGGATTACTGGATACCTGCACAGGGGGAGTTTGATGTATGTTACATCAATCACATGGCTCCTTATACTTCCAGACCCCGCCCCTCCTCCTCTCCACCACTCTCCCCTTTAGAAAAATGAAATAAAGCTGCACTGTGTAACTTCTCTGGTGGAGGGTGTTATTGATTTCTCTAGAACAGACATGTCAAATTGTCAGACATGTAAAAATTTGGTACACAATATAATTATATTTGGCCCGTGAGATCATATCAAATCTGTATTCGAGCTGCCCGCCGGCTACAGATCAACTATAGAGACATTCTTTATTTAAACTGTTGTTATTATTTTATATATACTTGTTCTAGATTCACTGTTTAAGCAAAATTATTATTAAACATTTATTTTAGTCAGAAAAGGTTTAACGTTACATATCTCCAAAGAAGAGAAAACATGCAGATGTTGACATTTTTTAATAAATATTCAGTTTGACATACGACTTAGTCCCAGTTTTTAATTATGGTCTCCGTGACACTCCTGGTTTAGAATGTTCCACGGTCGAGATTAAACTTATCTACGTCAAGGGAGACAACTATAGGATACATTACAGGTCAGATCTGTGGAGAGTCACCCTTATTCACAGAGAGAATGATACATGTAATGAATAAATGTTAAAGATGTGTGTTTAAAGTCATACTATGGAATATTCCAGGCAAAGCAATAACATGGTTTAACCCAGAGACACCTCCCCCCTGACCCTCCTCTGACCCTCCTCTGACCCTCCTCTGACCCTCCAGCGACCACAGACACAGGAGATCCAAATTGTGTTTCCCCAAACTCTGAATGTGCAAATTAAAAACTACAACTCACACATCAATAATAAATAAAATAAACACAAAATATACATGCAGACAGACGAGGGACATGTACATTTCCAACAAGAAAAGAAATGAGGTTTGAGCTTTTTTTGATAAATAAAGAGGGTGCAGTTTGTAAAGTGCAGAGAGTTGAAATAGCAGCATGGATACAGAATACATTCAGTTGTTTTAGATGTAGTGGTTAACATGTTCATGGAGTTTTCTTGAGTGCGTTGATCAGCGTTCCCTCTCTTTTTCACTGACAACATTTCAAAACTTTTCCATGAGCTAAAGTGACTTTTCCATGACTTTACAGCATCTACATGTGTAGAATTGATCAGACTTTTAGAGCTAAATATGAAATGTGAACTCTTTCCACTCACCTTATGGTTTGGGTTATAGTTTTTGAACATTCAAAATCCTGTCAGTGCATTTATTGTCGTCTCTTTTAAACAAAAGGTGCAGACGTTCACAAATAATCAGAATGCCGTAGTTGTGTAAAAGAGATACTAAAATTCCATGACTTTTCAAACATTTTCATTGAATTTACTGAATGACTGCATGACTTTTCCAGGATTTCCATGACCGTGGGAAGCCTGGTTGAAGAAGCTGTAGCTTAGTTTGGTTGTGTTGCACCACATGCTGAGATAATGTTTGCCAGGCGGTAGGAGGGAGAAGAGTTTGTGTGCTGGTGGGTGGTGTCCTTGATGGTGTTGATGACTCTCTTGCAGCAGGGGAATGTGTACAAGTCCTGAATGAATGGTTGAGGTGATCTGATGATCTTTTCTACAGTCCTCCCCATCCTCTGTAAGACCTTCTTGTCTGCAGCCCAACAGGACCTGCCTGAGGATCCCCCCATATATACACCAATTTAAACAGAAACATAAAATAGAAACATAAAGCTCTTAAAAGTTATAGTAAAAATGAAAATGGAGAGCTAAGATCAGATGGAGACTACAGTAACTAAAATAGTAATGATAATTTAATTTAAAACAACTATAATAATAACAGTAATAATAATAATGATACATTTAAGTTAAAACAGGTAAAAGTTTCAATTAAAAGCTAAATTAAAAATATATATTTTGAGTTTACTTTTAAAAAGATGAACACTCGTAGTGGACCTCAGATCGACTGTTCCACAAACGGGGGCCGTAAAAGCTAAAAGACGCCTCACCGTAAGTTTTAGTTTGGACTCTTGGGACAGTTAAAAGACGACTACCTGAGGACCTGAGAGTCCGAGAGGCTCATATGATAGCAGATCAGATAAATAAATAGGACTAAGACCATTAAGAGTTTTATAAACCAATAAAAGAACTTTAAAATCTCACAGAAGCCAGTGCAGAGACTTCAGTACCGGGGTGATGTGCTCTCTCCTCCTGGTCCTCGTCAGCAGTCGTGCTGCAGAGTTTTGGAGGAGCTGAAGTGGAGCTGTAGTTTTCTTTGGAAGACCAGACAGGAGAGCATTACAGTAATCAACACGGTTTGTAATAAAAGCATGGACCTGTCTGAGGATCTCAAGCTGTGGCAGGGCTTATAACTTGGTGCAAAACCTAAACAAGCTTTAAAATTGATCAGTAAAATCTTCATCTGTCTAAAACCCACAGGAGCCAGTGAAGGGAAGCTGAAACAGGGCTAATGTGTTGATGTCTGTATTAATACAATAGATCTGTACTGGGGTGAAACACATTTTGTCATAACTTCATTCATATCATTCATTTTCATAAGATGTAACCCGTCTGATCCGTCTCATATCTGGGTCAATAAAAGTAGGTGAGTCTTCTTGTGTTCTAGTTTTACCTCTGGCTCTTTTGTGGAGCAGCTTCCTCTTCCTGAGCGCACCTGAACGCACCGTGACATAACTCGAGGAAACAATATAAATCCGCTAAATGAGTCTGTGCTTAGACAACGGGGGGAAGCACACGCCGGGGGACACGAGTCTGATGGAGCCTTTTCAAAACGACGCACTCACAAAAACGGATTATTTTACAAAGCGCTAACACGCAAGCACCTTTAAGCTCCTGTTCGTGTAAAGAAATCTGCCATAAACGCTCTAATGTGAACACTCTGACGTCAGGAGGGCCAGACGTCTCTTTAGGTGACTCTGCATCCGTTCAGAAGTAGAGTTGTGTTTCACGGTTTAGTTTTCAAAGCTAAGGCACACCTACTTTAAAATATGTGTGAATAAGCCTTTATTATCAGTCTGTGCCTATCTCCAAATCTCAAAATGCTCTGTTCCACTTTGTGATGTGATGATGAATTCACTAGAGCAGAGGTCTCCAACCTTTTTCCTCAGGTGAGCTCCTTTATGAAATAAAATGCCAAAGAGCTTCTCATTTTAGAGATGTAAAATATTTAAAAAGTTGAAAAGCTATGGCAAGTTTTTGACGGGGTTCAGTTAAATGCCTATTAAACATAAACCATTATCCATTTATTGGATAATGTACAAGTGTAAAAGTCAGGCATCAAAATGACACATTTGACATCCTAATTAAAAAACAACAGAATTCCAAGAAAGAAAAGCAGCTGCAGCATACAGCAACAGCAACTTACTGTATATAGAGACAAAATATAAATTCAAACAAACAACATGTAATGCATAATTCATTCACTGCAGAGCTCTACAGCCAACACTGTCTACTGTTCTTTAAAGAGTTAGACTTTTTAAAATCATGGTTCAGGTTGTTCCACACAATAACAGAAATACAACCAATTATTTTTCATTCATTTTTTTAAAGATGCCTGTTCTTCTAAGGTTATACTGACTGATCTTTTCTTTCACAACTCATTGGTCCTCGACGCTCAGAGGCAAAAGGAGGAGTCTGTCACCAATCTGTGTCGTTTTACAAAGTAACACGCAAGAAAACATCACACTTAAAGAGCCATTAAACCCCCCACCCTAAGCAAAATCTGGGGTTGGGGCGGAGCGGGTGTGGGGCGGGCTCTGGAGTGATGATTGACAGCTGACCGACAGCCACAACAATCCAACACAGTGTGGACCGGTGCGTTCTGGACTTTGAAACAGAGCGGACATTTGTGCTCGGATCACACAGTTTGTGCTCGGATCACACAGTTTGTGCTCGGATCACACAGTTTGTGCTTGGATCACACAGTTTCCCTTTTCTCCAGACACGGCGGGACATGGTGGTGTCCAGCGTTGCCAGGTGGGGGCGGGGCTTTTCTTTTCCCCGTCTTCTGACATAATTGTACCGCTTGTGAAACTGCTCTGTGGTCCCACTGATGCCAGAAGACGAGGAGACAGTGTGGGCTGGTTAAAAATGTACTTACATCACAGGACTTGGGAGCTGTTTTGTTGTTAATATAATATAATATATTAATTGGGCAGGCTTTTTTACTTCTTGCACCAATAACATTGTTTTATCTTCAGAGGAGCGCTCACTTCTCTCCTTGCCTGGTAATGAGTCCATGACTGCGGAATTCACCCACACCTGCGGTGAATTTAAAAGCCACAGTGGTCACAGATTGGTTCAGATGGCGTCAGCGTATATGTACTTGTACTGTCCCTCTCCAGCCTCCAGCAGAGAAGTACAGCCACTGGACAAGGCCTCTCTTTTGCACTAGTTCTAGTGCTAAGATTGGGCTCCAGCAGTTTGCTCTGCTCTCTGTGCTCTTCATCAGAGTCTGTGTCGCTTAGCTGATTTAAACAGGTTTTGTCTCTGTTTTCCTACTGGAGGAGGCAGGATGACAGCGCCACCTGCAGTCCCACTTCCTCAGGACAGTATCCCAGGTGTGTGAGAGTAAAAAAGCCCCTCATCTTGGTTTATAGTCCTGGTTTATAGTTTTACTGTCTTTTAATCAGGAAGTCCGTGTTAGTATGCTAGTTGTTGCATCATAGCTCTAACATGACAGCAAAACTCTGGTTTCTGAAAGCTGCAAAAGCACTTTTAAACTCATGAGTAATGAGGACGCTCTGAATGCAGAAGGGAAGTGAGGAAGAACTCTGGACCACTGCAAACTGTTTACAATGAACCAGTTCTGTTTTTCACATTAAAAAGTAGGTATCAGGTGTCACACTTGTGTATTGTGTAGATTTAGACCAAGACTCTTCGACTGTTTCACATTTTACACTCATCCAGGAGCGTCACATCTGACAGAAGACTGAAATTTGAACAGGTAATTATTCAAATCCCAGACATTTCAGAACATGTTTGAGGAGGTGTAGACTCCAGGTTTTACACAGAGAAGAGCCCATAGAGACACAGGGAGGGCATCTGACACACACGGCCAGTTCACGAAGGATTAGGGATCATATATGAAACTGTATCTTATTTGGATTCATCTTTTCCTTCCACTGCGGTTGAAGCTGATTTGTTCCATGTGTGGTCTTGTATCAGAGCTGCAGATCTGAACGCAGGTCAGAAGAAACACGAGACTCCACGTTTGTTTAGGGAGATGCACACACACACACGCACACACACACACACACGCGCGCACACACACACACACACACACACACTCACACACTCACACTGGCTCAGGTTACATGAGTCTGCACGGAGGCTACAGGCTACACGTTAACACAACATTTAGGAGTGAGTTCACAAAGGAAATATTTTATACACTTTTACAACACGTACAGATTTCTTTAACTGACAGAAAATTTAATCCGTTTTTTTTTTTTTTTTTTTTTGACAAAACACCATTCAGACATGCATCTCATTAGTGCATTCAAAATGTGCACTTTCAAAAAAAAACAAAAAAAGCTTCAAAATATGTAACTTTTTGGCCAAAGAAAATCTTTATTGTGAGTGGGCTTGCATCTCCACAAACCTGACTCTTATTTGCCCTGCACAAGGATCTGCTCCTTCATCTTTCCATGGAAATGTTGTTCCTTTAGCCATAATCTTTCACAGTATAGTAAAAAAAAAAAAAA
>NW_026571133.1:45454864-45529864 GCF_026225935.1 Boleophthalmus pectinirostris | reverse complement strand
TAATGAAGTGTGGAGAGGGAAGTCTGGGAGGCCCTCCTCAGACTGTTGCCCCTGCGACCCGACCTTGGATAAGCAGAAGAAAATGGATGGATGGAAACTTTTTGAACAGGTCATGCACACTTTTATTTCATCACGCCTGGACGACTGTAACGCACTTTATTCCAGCATCTCACAAAACGCACTTTATTGATGACAGTTAGTCCAAAACTCTGCAGCACGACTTTTAACAGGAACAAAAAGGAGAGAGCACATGACCCCACTCCTTGTGTCTTTGCACTGGTTTTCTGTTCATTTTAGAAATGATTTTAAGATTTTATTGTTTGTTTTTAAAGCTTTGAATGTTCTTCCCCCACAGTACATCTCTGACCTCGTCCAAATTTATACCCCCACGAGCTCTGAGGTCTGAGGTCCAGCTCCAGCTCTTGGTGACGAGACTTAAAACCAGGAGGACAGGACCTTCTCTGTGGTCGGCCCTAAACTCTGAAACACTCTGCTCCTCCACGTCCCAGCAGCCCCACAGTGGAGAGTTTTAAGTCTCGTCTTAAGACCCACTTTTATTCTCTGGCGTGTGATCCTCTGTGTCTTTTATTTATATGATTTATTTTGAATGTATTTTTATTGGTTTTATTTATTTATTGCTATTCTGTGATTTTGCTCTTATTTTATTTGACTGTTTTTATTATTTTAAGATTAGTATGATTATTTTTGTAATTTATTTTATCATCTTATTATTGTTGTTATTATTATGTATTTGTGCAGCACTTTGGAAACTGTTTGTTTGTGAAATGAGTGACAGAAATAAAGTGGATTGGATTGAGCTCGTCACCCTGTCTCACCCAGACACCCTGCGGAGGAAACTCACTTCAGCTGCTTGTGTCTGTGATCTCGTCCTTTCGGTCAGAGCTCATGACCACAGGTGAGGGGAGGAACGGAGACTGAAGGTAAAATCTGCCTTTTGGCTCAGCTCCCTCTACATCACAACAAGAGGAGGAGTGCAAGTATTAAAGTACCTGTTTAAAAATGTACTTAAAGAGTAAAAAGTAAAACATATTTCACACATATTTTGAGATGTAATAAAGCTTCAAATGTGATGATTTTGATACAGATTTGTGCTGAATTTAGTTTCAACAACTGAATACAGTTTTTTCCCTAGATGTTTTTATTTTTATTTATGTGAAATATTTCAGATGGAGCTTTAGTTCGGCCAGTTGCCTGTGAACATACCGACGGTGAGTCAGGGTTCAGGTTTTGGCGTCAGTGGAGCCGCTCAGGAGGGACTCGTGGCATGCTAGTCTTTGTTTACATATTTGTCTTGTGGAACAATGGACATTTGTAATCCAGAGAACAAAGAGTGACCTGTAAAAGTGCAGAGATCGTGTTTTGGTGTTGAGTTTCTTTTTGATGGTGACCTGTGGGTTTGGCTGAGGCTCGTCTCTGGTGAGTGAGCTCCTTTCTCTCTCACTGTCAGAATATTTAAACCACGTCATCCTTTCGCCGAGAGGCCATGTCACACTTTTCCATACGCTTTTCTTGTTGTTATACAGACTTAAAGGAACCGTGTTATACTATTGTCAGATTTACACTATAATCTTTTGTTTTGTTTAGTCATTTTGTTCCAAATGTAAAAAAAGACCTAGTGTGATGTGCAGTTCTTCACTTTGCTTCGTTGTCATGACGGTTACGGCCACGTCAGCTCCCTCTGGACACCACAGTTTTCTAACGCAGAAGTCAGAGGACGTTATGAAGTCATTTTTGATCAATATTGTGATTTAAAATGTCACAGTTATGACATAATCTATGGGCGTCATAGATTGTAACTACAGAGCACACACATGATTCATCAGCCGGTTTCACTTCATTTAAACCGTGTGACCTCGCTGTTATTTGGTCGTGACATATGTAATGTGCCGGAACACTCAGTGGTGTCCAAGTAGTTGCAACAACAGCAAACAAAGCAGAGAGTGAACATGTCTGTCTACATTTAGTGTCATTTCCTCGAGGTGAACTGCTGAATTAAAGGTGCAATAAAAAATGTGAAGTTTGTATTTGACAAAGGAAGTCCAAAGGTGAATAGTGTGTGCAGTCTGCTGTCGCAACTTGGGTTGGTTCAGCTCTTCACTGATTGGCCGGTGCGGGGTCTACAACTTCCAGACCTTTTACAAACCTCAAACAAGCGCAATCACAAACAAGAGCACTACTGCACATGCTCAATCAGCCCACAGCCACCAGAAGAACCTCGCCCTGCTAAAGGCTAAAGAGTCATGTGCCCTCGAGCTTGACCCTCTGACTTGAATGGGCGGCCATTTTAGGTCCCTGCTCTAAAACAGGGGTGCTCAATACGTTGATCGCGATCTACCAGACGATCGCCAAGGTCGTGTGGGTAGATCGGACATGATCGGACTCGATCATGTTTGGACTCGGTCTTGTCTCTCACTCGAGGTCTGACACTCAACAAGTGTGATCATATTTCATTCCGGCCGCTGCTGTTGGTAATAAACTTGTAGCGGGTGCAGGAGCGTGTGGGGCGTCTCAGTGCAGCCTGTGCGCTCATTTGAAACCCGCGGAGACTCTACGGCACATCACAAACACACACGCTCCCTATGCACGGCTCGTCTGCAACAGCGTGTGCCCTCGTGCACCAGCGTGCGTCACAGGGCAGGTTCAGCTTCCTAAACATCCTACCTGTCCATCTGCCTCACGTCAGCACGCCGCCCCTCGCCTTTTCACGCTCTCGCTCCTTCCTGCGTACAGCCAACACAAGCCCCTCCCACAGTGCGGCTGATTAGAAGAGCAAGACCAAACGTGAAGCAAAAACCAGTCTAAATTTGTGTTCCAGTGTTGGCACAAAGCAGGTCTACAGCATAGAGCGGATCTACAGAACAGACCTACTGCCACATTTGGCTGAAGTTTGTCTAACAAAAGTGCACAAATGCATCTGTGTTTGTCACGATGTGCGTTTGGTTTGGTAAACGTGCAGAGGCTGGTAAATATCACTGCAAAACCAGAAAAGAATGTAACTCCAGTTTGGAACTTTAAAAAACAGGTTTAAAAATCTTCCTTCACTTTTTTCACAGTTTTGTGTAAAGTGTCAGAGGAAGTTCTCTTAAAGAAGAGGTTCTCAAACTGTGGGTGAGGGTCCAAAAAAGGGGCACAGAGTGTTTCAGTGCAGTTTGCTTGGCTTTGTATTAGGTAGAGTGTGAGCACCTCTGCTTTAGATCATTCATCTGCTTCAGTCGCACCATTGCTGAAGGAATCTCCAAGAATCACCTTAGTTTGTCTTTGCTCCTTTTTCCCTTCTCTTCTTCTTTCAGTGACCTCAAAAACAGACGTTCTTTTGCGGCGAACGGTCGTGGATTCAACAAACCTTTGCGAAGAGGCTACAGTAAACAGTGTCTTGTGTATGTGGAATCTGTGAGAGGCCAAAAGTAAACCACGTAATCCCAGCAAGAAATGTAAGGAGTTTGATTGACAACCTAACAGTTTTTTTGTTTTGTTTTTTTGGGGTCATCATAATCACAAAGCTGCTGCATCTTTAATGAACTGATAAATAATGTAATTAATATAATAATCGGATCAGTCCTGGGGTCTGTTTTCATATCTCCTGCAGGTCTTGTGTAACCTTAGGGCATGTTTTTATCCCACATCTGTCACTAGACCATCTCTAAACACACACACACACACACACACACACACATACAGCGCCTCGTTAATGTCATTAGTCTCATAATTACAAGTACATTACATCAGTTACATAATCGGGCTCAGAGTGTGTGGAGACAGTGACAGTGCAAACACGGACAAGCACAGACAGAAGAAACAGTTCGACTTATGTAAGAGACGCACTCGAGTCATGTGAGGTGTGTCGTTTGAATTATTTTACCGTCATTTCTGAAGTTACCGTTAACAACCAACTGTACGGCAAAAACACGACGCACAACGACACACAACAAGTATCCAAAACAATCACTAAAGACTCATTATGTAATCTGCTCATCTTCTCGGTGTAATGTCCCGCAGTACGGCGTTAAACTCGCGTCAAAACCTGCATCTGCGTGAAAACAATCAGGCCGAGTTACAAGCCAGATCTGTGGAGAGGCGACCCCCCCTCACTGTACGAACGCAGGTTTTTCAGGTTCTTGTGTGTCAAGAATAAATGCAAGAGGAATAAAGTTTCATGTCATACTGTGGAACATTTCATCTAAAGCAGGAACATCTCCATGGAGACGAGCGTGTGGCACATCACCCGCCAGAAAAAGTGACACAGTGCACCTTTAAACTGCAAATCCAAGTCCAGTATCTCCTCCCTCTCTCTCCTCATCCCTCTCTTTTTGACCTCCTGTATTAGGAACCGATATTTTTGACCCACTCCTCCCTCTGTTCCTCCACTCCTCCCTCTTTTTTATCCCCTCAGAGGCAGGTAAAGCGCTTTCTCTCCTCCTCTCCTCTCTTTCTCCTTCTCTTCTCCCTCTCTCTTTTTTTAACCCCTCAGAGTCAGGTTAAACTCCCTCTCTCTCCCGCCTTCTCCTCCCTCCCTCTCTTCTCCTCGCCTCCCTCTTACTCCTCCCTCTCTCTCCCTCTTTCTCCTTCCCCCTTTCCTTCTCTCTGACCTTCTCCCTCTCTATTCTCCCGCCTCCTCTCTCTCCTCTTCTCTCTCTCCTCATTCTCTCTCTTGCCTCCCTCTTGCTCCTCTCTCTCCTCCTGTCCCTCCTTCTCTCTCTGTCCTCCTCCCTCTCCTCCCTCTCCCTGCTCTGCTCCCTCCTCCTCTTTCTCTCTCTCTTCCTCCCTCCTTCTCACTCTCTCCTCCTCCTCTCTCTCCCTCTCTCCTCCTCTCCCTCTCTCCTGTCGTCCGTGGGTG
The DNA here is from genome assembly GCF_026225935.1 of Boleophthalmus pectinirostris. Taxonomy (NCBI): domain Eukaryota; kingdom Metazoa; phylum Chordata; class Actinopteri; order Gobiiformes; family Gobiidae; genus Boleophthalmus; species Boleophthalmus pectinirostris. Next base: position 45,525,009 of record NW_026571133.1, on the reverse strand, counting down.
TTTCAGGTGCACTTCGATCCTCAGATCTTGTTTCATTACTCAGACTCTGTTGCGTGACTTGGACCATGACTTCACTTTTTATTCAGAACATCACAAAACAAAACTGACGTCATGTTTTAAAGCTCCACTCTGGAACATGCCCCACTCTGGGAGGGAGAGAGGAGACCTAAACAGACCTTTATTGTGTATGTCAAAAAAACATTTACACTGAATTGCATCCACACCTCGTGCTATTTACATAAAAATATTGACATTACATACACATACTATTTACACTATTTATAATATTTGCAATATTTACAAAAACAGGGGTCCAAAACACAGGTGCCCCTCCTTTACAGAGGCCAACACGCCCCAAAGCCCCAGCGCTCCTCAAATCCTTCCTCATCGTTGTTCATGGAGTAGAGGCCAAACTCCAGCCTGAGTCTGACCTGCACCAACAAACAGAACCTGAAACTGCCCCAGCTCTGAGTCTGCAGCCTCCTCCTCCTGCTCATGGACACAGACATCTTGGCCTGTCCTATCAGGAAGCTCAGGAGCTGGCCCCTCCTCCTGCTCCTCACAGAGAACCTGAGCCCACACACAAACACCTGAGCATTAAACACCTGCCCCACACTCCTGAACACTGCCCCCAGCAGCTGGAACAGCTGTGTCAGACGCCCACACTCCCAAAAACAGTGGAACACAGTCTCCCTGAGCCCACAGAAAGGACAGTCCTCCCCCACACCACTGTTCATGTGATGGACCAGGGAGTTGACCTCCACTGCTCCATGCAGCAGCCTCCACTGCAGGTCTCCCTGTCTCTTGGTGAGGGGAAGGGTCCACACTGAGGGTGGGGGGCCAAGCCCAGGTGAGCTCTCCACACAGTGTCCGGGTGAGAACATCGTCTGTGATGGTTCAGGGCCTGGACCATGAGTCTGTAAAAAGTCTTTCCTGAGGCTGCTTCAGGGAGACAGACACAGGACAGCAGGGGGCCACAGGAGTCTGTGAGGTCAGGACTCAGGATGACGCCAGGGAAGAGTCAGTAGAGTCTGGAGACAATGACCTGGAGATGAATCCTCTGAGCAGAGTCCACTCCTGCTCCGTCAGCCGCTGCCCCAGGGTGTGAACCCAGAGAGAGAGAAGGAGAGGAGGAGAGGAGGAGGAGACAGGGAGAGCGAGGGGGAGAGGAGAAAGGAGGAGAAGAGAGGAAAGGAGGAGGAGTAGAGAGGGAGAGGAGAGAGGAGGAGGTCAGAAGAGAGAGGGAGGGGGGAGAGAGGCGGGACAGTTGCAGATAGAGAGAGAGAAAAAAAGAGAAAGAATGTAGGAGAGGGGGAGTGGGGAGTAGAGGGAGAGGAAGGAGACCGGGTGCAGAGAGATAGAGGAGAGAGAGAAGAGGAGACAATGGGCAGAGAGGGAGAGAAAGAGGGAGGAGAGAGAGGGGAGAGAGGAAGAAGACCAGGTCCAAAGGGAGAGAAGAGAAAAGAGGTGAAAGAGAAAAAAAAGAGAAAGAGGAGGAGAGACAGAGAGACGAGGGATGAGCTGATGGTTTTACAAAAGAAGATTACACAAATGTAGAAGTTCAGTTCAGTGACAGGAGCAGAGTTTAACGAGACAGTGAGCGACAGGTGAAAGGTCCCAGATTCACCTGTCACTCAAAAGTCAGTACACTGTCCCCTGTCGAGTTTAACGAGTTTAACGAGCGCGTGCACGATTATCTCTGTTATGTAATGTACGTCTGAGAACGAAACGGGCTGAAGTTTGTCCATCTGCGACGCCAAAACAAACACTGAAACATGTATCATCCAAGTAAATGATAAACCACTTAAAGGCTGTATGGAAGATCTTTTAAACTTTCAAATAGATGCATTAAGAATTTTGGACTTCCGTCGTTGCACAATTCATACTGGGAAGGATTCTCTGAAAAAGTGAGCATCAAACCTCCAGGTTTGTTTTCCCAGTGGGATGTGTCTATTGACAAAGTCGATCTTTTCAAGTCTTTTGAACCATATCACTTTTGTTTCTGGTTCTGATATTGTCATATTTTAGTTTTGGGATTCGGACATCATTAATTGTGTGGTTGTTGGATCCTAACAGCAGAAAATGACTCGAGAAATTTGTTTACGAACTCCATAAATGCAAAAGTGAATCAGATGTGTGTGACTGTAAACCTCTGTTCAAACTGTGTCTCTTCACAACGGAATTGAAAAATAGTGAAAGGTGAAGGCGATGGGCAGGACTGATCCACAGGAAGAACCAAAAAAGAAACTTTTGGCTGCCTAAATCATCCTGAGTTTGCAGAGAACATTTTATATGTGGAGCACCTGTGTCACTGTGTGCAGTTTTGTGTTGTGTTTGTTTGTATTTATGGAGAATTGTGGAGAATTGAGCATGGTGGACGTAGGCTTGTGGGCGGAGCCTTGTTAGGTCAGGGTTAGACCTTTCATAGTCCTGCTTTAGTCCTGGTTTAGTCCTGGTTTACTCCTAGGTTAGTCCTGGTTTAGTAGGTCAGGTTTAGACCTTCCCTAGACCTGGTTTAGTCCTGGTTTAGTCCCAGTTTAGTCCTGGGTTAATAGGTCAAGTTTAGACCTTCCATAGTCCCTGGTTTAGTCCTGGTTCATTCCTGGTTTAGTCCTGGTTTAGTCCTGGTTTAATAGGTCAGGTTTAGTCCTTCCGTAGACCTGGTTTAGTCCTGGTTTAGTCCTGGTTTAGTCTTAGTTTAGTCCTGGTTCATTCCTGGTTTAGTCCTGGTTACCTCCGCCAAGGAGGTTATGTTTTTGCCGGCGTTTGTCTGTTTGTTTGTTTGTTTGTTTGTCTGTTTGTTTGTTTGTCTGTTTGTTTGTTTGTTTGTCTGTTTGTTTGTTGTTTGTTTGTTTTGTTGTTTTGTTTGTTTGTGTTTGTTCTGTTTGTTTGTTTGTTTGTTTGTTTGTTGTTTGTCTTGTTTGTTTGTTTGTTTGTCTGTTTGTGTTTGTGTTTGTCTGTTAGCAACATAACTCAAAAAGTTTTGGACCGATTTTGATGAAATTTTCAGGATTTGTTGGAAATGTGAAAAGGAGGAACTGATTTCATTTTGGGGCTGATCCGGAAGAAATCCTGGATTCTGGATCACTTTGAACTTTTAGTTAACATTGTGGTAAATGGGGCCAAAAATTTAGTTTCTCAATATCTGGGTTAATTATTGACCAAACCCCATGAAATTTGACTCAGGGATGGACAATGGGATCCTCTTTCATATTCCAAAGGCTGATCCGGATCTGATCCAGAAGACTGGATTTTATCGCAATTTATATAAAAAATGGGGGTGGTCCTTGGCGGAGGTCTGCGCTCTCTGACTGCTTTTCTAGTTTAGTCCTGGTTTAGTCCTGGTTTAGTCTTGTGTTAGTTCTGGTTTAGTCCTGGTTTAGTCCTGGTTTAGTCTTAGTTTAGTCCTGGTTTAGTCCTGGTTTAGTCTTAGTTTAGTCCTGGTTTAGTCCTGGTTTAGTCTTAGTTTAGTTTTTAGTCCTGGTTTAGTCCTGTTTAGTCTTTAGTCCTGGTTTAGTCCTGGTTTAGTCCTGGTTTAGTTTAGTTTAGTCCTGGTTTAGTCCTTTTAGTCTTTTAGTCTGGTTTAGTCCTGGTTTAGTCTGTTTTAGTTTAGTCCTGGTTTAGTCCTGGTAGTTAGTCTTAGTTTAGTCCTGTTTAGTTTAGTCTGGTTTAGTCTTTTAGTTTAGTCCTGGTTTAGTCTTAGTTTAGTAGTCTTAGTTTAGTCCTGGTTTAGGTTTAGTCCTTAGTTTCCTGGTTTAGTCTTAGTTTAGTCCTGGTTTAGTCTGTTTAGTCTTAGTTTAGTCCTGGTTTAGTCCTGGTTTAGTCTTAGTTTAGTCCTGGTTTAGTCCTGGTTTAGTCTTAGTTTAGTCCTGGTTTAGTCCTGGTTTAGTCTTAGTTTAGTCCTGGTTTAGTCCTGGTTTAGTCCTGTTGTGACACACATGTCTTTGTATTTTCCCACAGCTCTGTTCAGTCACAATAGCTCAGTTTGGAGCTAAAGGTGTGAACCAAAGAATCTGGCAGCGTCTCAAATATTTTCAAATGTGTTCAAACAAGAGAAGAGCGTCTCCTGTTTCTCTGGAACTTCAGCGCATCCGCTCCGTTTGAGAAATCCTCACTTTCTTCAGGTTTACATGTGAACTGCAGGTATGTGCTCCGTTTACAGTGACTCAGGAGTTCAAACTATCATGAAAATGTCAAAGAATGATTTGTGGTTCCGCAAAGGTTACAGAAGTCAGAAATGCGTCAATCAACTGTTCTTTTCAATTGAGCTGAAATGGAGCGTTAAAGGGTTCACTTGATATTATTTTCTATGTTCTAATGTCATTTCATCATCACAAACACAGACCTGGAGTTGTGTTTTGTTTCATTCACATGTTTAACACACAAACCTGCACATTAGGTATGACCTTAAGTAATTATAATGAAATCAAAGCACTTGTTACAAACACTGGAGGCAAAGTGGGAGAGTGTTTTTCAAACTTGATTTTGATACTAACGAACAGACTCGATACTCAATACTGATTTTGATCCACAATGAGAATTAAGACTCTCTTCTTTAGATTATCTCCTGTGATTTTCCACGTTAAATGGTATAACTTTCTTTTCTATTCCCATGTGTCCTTACATCTGTGTAAGGACACAACCAGGACTAAACTAAACCAGGACTAAACCAGGTCTACACCAGATCCAAATCAAGTCAAAATCAGGTCTAAACCACATCTAAACAAAGTCTAAACCAGGTCCAAACAAGGTCTAAACCAGGTCCATGGGTGTATACTAGGAATGAGCATTATTAGTTGATTAATCGATAATTGATCATTAAGAATTTAATCGATTACGTTCATTTTTAATCGACAATCCGAATGTAGGTTGCTGTGCGTAGTGGCTAAAGGGTGACCAAACGTTCAGTTCAGGTTTTCATTTCCTTTCACTGGGGCCATTAAACTGAGCGTCTCTCGTAGCGTCTGTGCATCAGAAGGAGCGAGCAGACACAGTCGATCAGTCTGCAACACGTCGAAGCACAAATGTGTATTTAACAATGACTTGTACAAGAAATTCCACGCTTTCTGTCCCAGTCGGGACAAGTGTGAGTCCATGTGCACAGTGTACAAAGCAGCACATATGTGTCAGTGTCCAGTGGTGGTGTCAGGGACCTCAAACACCAGGACACAGAAAAACATGAAAAAGTTTTGTCAGGTGAGAGTAGCTCAATGTCAACGACGAGGCCTCACCTCCCGCCCCCCGTATGGTGTCCTGGGTTTGACAAACGTAAATATGGTCACCCGAGCGTAGCGTAAGGAGACGAGGCTGCGTCTGACAGTACAAACTTATGGCATATATATTCCACTGAGTCATGTCCTTTAGTCCGACACAAGTTGAACCACATCAGCGCACAAGAGTGTTTTTTTTCTCCGCTTAGTTTATGCAAATGAGCCATGTGGTATTAAGTTTCATTTCTGTGAGATTTGTGCAAAACTGCATTAAACACATTATAATGTCAAACAGCTGATGTGGCCTAGAGTGGTTATGGTTTATATGTCGTGAAGTTGAATTTATTTATGCAGATTAGTAGTGCAGATAGTAATAATAATGATGATCATTTTAATATAAAAAAGTCAATAATTAATCAAAAATCGATTATTAATTCTCCTGACGTTTGATTAACAAAGTTTTATGAAATGCCCATCCCTAGTGTATATTATTCTCTTATATTTGTTCTGATCCAGTTCCAGATGGTTCTAAAGCTTCAGGAACGGTTCTGCTCTGTTCTGTCAGTGGGACTTTTTTAGTATTCCACACATTTGTGAAGTGACCCAGTGACACTTTGTGCACCTTGTTCCACGTTTTAAAATGCATCAAAAGTGAAATAAATCCACGGAGAGCGATCAAAGTGCAGTTAAAAACTCTGCTCAGCTGAAGACATACAAAACATACACAAGAGAACTTTAACAGATAAGACAACAGGAGGTCAAAAAACTGTTTGCACTTGTCTTAAATAAGGAGCCAGAAACCACAAAATCATACCAAAAATAATAATGACTTAGGTAAATTTATGATAAACATTAGCAATAATTAATTGAAAGAAAATACAAATAGATCAAATGATTTTTAAGCATATCATTAAATAACCAAATAATATCAAAATTACCAGAAATCCTGCATTTTTACTAAATATTAAATCAAACAAAGCAGGAATAATTATCTCAGTCATGAAAATATTACAAAAATTACAAAACTGGGTTTAGGCTCCAACAAGTATCGATACTTGTGAAAAGTGAGTATCTGGTTTTGATACTAGTTTTAGCATCGATTAGTGTCAGATTTTTGATATTTTTGACCCCTGTACAGCTACTACAGTTTTTTCCAAAACATTTTAAAAGTACAAAGTTATTGCAGGTTCAGCTGGGTGTGTTGTAATAAAAGAAAAGTGAAAGTTAATAAGATAAGATAAGAGTTGCAATGTTTGGAAACCCCAAACACAAGTCTAAACAAGTCTTCTACTACCATCATGATTTCACTATGTGTTAAGAAAAGATTTATATTTTGAGTAACCTCACATTTTATTTATTACAGGTGCTGTATTTATATATTTGTTCCCATGTATTTGACCAAAATGTGACTTTCCTCAGTACATTTCTATTGTATAAACAGCTTTTGAGGTCAAAATAACCCTGCTGTGTTCTGTTCTGTGTCTAATTATGAGGTGTTTTACTGTCCGGGAATCAGGAAGTGCGTGTTAGCATGCTAGTAGCTTAACTTCATTTCTGTTGTCCCTGAAATTTGTGGAAAGTGCTTATAAACTCATCATGGTGCAGAATTAGGACGCGTAATTAGGAGTTTTTCACTTAATTCTGCAAAATGGACTTTTCGGAGCTGTTAGCATGCTAGTTGTTGTTAACTTAACCACGACAGAAAACTCCACAGTTGTGAAAAGCGTTTATAAACTCATCGTGCTGAAGAATTAAGACACTCTGAATGCAGAAGGTAAGAACTTTGGACCAAGGGAAACTGTTTACAATGTTTTTAAAGACGGTAAAAATCAAGTACAGTCACTTTAGTGTCAACTTTTATTTTATCTAAACTATTAGGCTGCGTTCAGACTGCAGCCTGAAGTGACCCAAATCCATTTTTTTTGGCCTCTATGTGACCTGTGTCTGATCTTTTAATGACAGTCTGAACGACACAGATCCGATTTTTTCAAATGTGACCCAGGACACTTGGATATGTGCTCCTGAAACTGATACATATCTGATCTTTTGTGATGTGACTTCAGTGTGAACGGTCAAAGTGCATTCATCCGATCTACATGTTATCAACAAGCCACAAACGTCACTATTCTGCGCTGAAGTAGGCGAAAAATGTTAATGAACTCCGTGTCACTGAAGTGAAGCACATCACCACTCACCACTCTTGTTTACGTCTCCACATCCACACGTTCCTTTCAACGGACGTCACTGCCGCTGCCCCACAAAACACCACGGCCAAAAACCTTGTTCTTCTCCTTCTCAATCTCCTCCTTAAAACAAGTAAGTTGTTCATGTTCTGGCTCTGGTACAAGAGGAACTTTAAAATCTCCAGATGCTCAATGCTCGTGTCCATGTTTGGACAACTTCTGTAAACACAGAGACGCTCGCTGTGGTTGACGTCGTCGTGTCTCCAGTGCACATGTGGGACACTTTTGGGTCGTTTAAAGTTCACACTGGAGTCACATACAAGTCACATTTAATTGGAAATGTGAATGACCTCGCAAAAACATTGGATTTCACAAAAAAATCTGAATTGAGCGTTAAGCCCTGCAGTCTGAACGTAGCCATAGATGCATCAAGAATTCCGGACTTCTGGTCATTGCGCATTGCATACTGGGAAGGATTTTCTGTAAAATCAACATCAAACTGCCATGTTTGTTTTCCCAGTGGGATGTGTCAATCTTTTCTAGTCTTTTGAACCATATCACTTTTGTTTCTGGTTCTGATATTGTCATATTTTAGTTTTGGGATTCGGACATCGTAATTGTGTGGTTGTTGGATCCTAACAGCAGAAAACGGCTCAAAAAACAGGCTTAGGAAGTTTGTGAACTCCAATCCCGTTGGTTAATTGAGAGGTACAAAAGACAAACAGACTGAGCTGCACTTTCTTGTTCTTGTGGCTTTACAGCAACATCACGTCTTGGTCTCTTTGCAGTTGGTTCCTTTCGCTTTTGCGTTGACTTTTTAAACTCATAACCAAGGTTGAGCGAGGGATCGGGATTTTGCTTTGATGACGCTCCACATATCAAAGCAAAATCAGTCTCACACATCTGATTCCCTTTTTTGCAGTTATGGAGATCGCAAACAAATTTCTTGAGCCGTTTTCTGCTGTTAGGATCTAACAACCACACAATTAACGATGTCTGAATCCCAAAACTAAAATATGACAATTTCAGAACTAGAAACAAAAGACTGTGTAAAATAGACACATCCCACTGGGAAAAAAAACATGGAGGTTTGATGCTCACTTTTTCGGAAAATCCTTCCCAGTATGAATTGCACAATGACTGGAAGTCCAAAATTCTTGATGCATCTATTAAAATTATAGCAAACTACCCATATAAGGTCATAACAGGAAGAAAGTCTTTTTAGATTTAATGATAGTGAGTAATCTACAGTGTTGTTTTACATTTCCACTGTACCAGAATCAGATTTATAATGACATTTTTACATTTATTTTTTTTATTTTTATGCATGATTATCATTTTATTTAGTTTTTACAATGATGGTGAATACATATTGAGGTTTATCTCTGGGAGGGCATCTGGGTTTTGTGTTTAAGGGTGCATTGTGTAACTTATCTTTTGGATCAACCGATGCATACTTTTTCCATGGAGATGTTATTGCTTTGTCCGGAATGTTTCACAGTATGGCATTAATTAAACATTTCTATTTTCACGGAGACCAAACCAGAGCAAGTTACAGGTCAGATCTGTGGAGAGGCGACCCCGCTTATAGTGACAATGTCTGTTTTTCTAGAGATTTCTGAGCTGTAAAACCACCTGTCATTGAATAAATGTAAGGTAAAGCTGTTTAATGTCGCACTGTGGAACATTCCAGGCAGAGCAATGACATTTCCATAAAAACAAGCAGGTGACGGACCTTTAACCAGAAAGCTACACAGTGCAGCTTTAATAATATGTCACAATTGACATGCTTCAGTGAAGCATTAAATACATGATGAAATTCCTGCGCACTGTGGGTGGTTTTAGTTTCACTTTGAGCACAGTGCTTCCAGTAAACAGGTGAGATTCACTGCCCATATAAGGACGCACAGGAAGGAAAGGTGCTGCTGAAAACTTTAACATGTCCTAATCTTGAAATACAGTGACAAACATGGTCCGGAAACAGGAGAATTATTCACAAAAAACCCTGAAGATGTTTACTTTTTCAGACTGGTATTTGAACATTTTAGAATTGCATGCATTTAATAACTTTAAAGGACCTGCACTTGTTTTTTCCCCATGTATTTGAGCAGAATGTGTCTTTACCGTAGACTGTTTACATAAATGGACACAGCAAACCCGCTTGCCGCTGCGTTCCGAACAGGAAGTGAGCATGGGCGCTCTTCCGGTTCTTGCTGTGAGCCTTGTCATTTTGATCATAAAATCTTCGTATTAACCCACTCTACATAATCCTGGGGTTTTTATTTTGCCATTTTGTCCGTAAATAAATTCCTATTCCTAATACCGAACTCTAAATTTGCTCATATAACAGCAGCTTCGATGAGCTTCATTTGACTGGAGCAGAAAGTTGTGGGTGACGTCACACTAACTCAGTCCACTTCGTAATAATCCAGATAAATGCTCTTGAGGTCAAAATAAGTTTATGTACTGTCTGCATCTAATATGAAGCGTTTTAATTTCAGAGAATCGGGAAGTGCGCTGTTAGCATGTCGTGAAAGTTGTGAAAAGCGCTGATAAACTCATGGTGGTGAATAATTAGAACGCTCTGAATGCAGAAGACAAGTGAGGAAGAACTTTGAACCTCAGTCATTTCCAAGTTCTGTTTTTTAATAATTCTGCAAAATGGGCTTCGATGAGCTTCATTTGACTGGAGCTGCACATTATGGGTGACGTCACATTCACTCTGTCCACTTCTTTACAATCCAGATATATTGTATAAACGCTCTTGAGGTCAAAATAAGTCTGCGTACTGTCTGCATCTAATATGAAGTGTTTTAATTTCACAGAATCAGGAAGTGCACTGTTAGCATTCCGTGAAAGTTATCAAAAGTGCTTATAAACTCATGGTGGTGAATAATTAGGATGGAAGATAAATGAAGAAGAACTTTGAACCTCACTCAATTCCAAGTTCTGTTTTTCACTAATTCTGCAAAATGGACTTTTTAGAGCTGTTAGCATGCTAGTTTTTATCTTAACCACGACAGAAGTGAGGAAGAACTTTGAATCACTTCAAACTGTTTTAAATAAACTAGTTGTGTTTTTCACATGTTTAGAACAGTAATAATAATCTTTTAATCTGACGTGAATTATCCAAGGTAATCACAAATATTGCACGCTTCCCATATAAGGTCATAACAGGAAGGAAGTCCTCAGACCGCATTCATTTAATGACAGTGACTAATCTATTGTGTTCCATTTTGACTGTAACACAATCAGGATTCTAATGACAGTGTATGCACAAATTAATGAGAAGAGCAAACGCCTCGTCCAAGAATGTGTCGCCGTAGAAACAATTTTATTACTGTTTACACAAAGGAAATGTCACAATCTCAGAAAGAAACCTGAGTGAGTAATGTCACTGTGAAATGTCTGCAGGGTTTAAAGGGCCCAGATTACGCTAGAACCTGAGCTCTGCAGTTTCCTTATCACAAATATTCACACATGTTTAACACACAAACCCTGCAGAGACCAGAAAACCTTCACTGGAATCATTTGGATCGTAATAAAGAGTTACTCAAACATGTGTGAATGAAACAAAGGCAAGTCCAGGTCTGTTTTTGAGGAGGGAACAACATTAAAACATGACCTAAATTTCACAAGAGTCAGTTTTGTGCAATTGACTGCAGATAATAAATGTAATCATGTGACTCTGTTCTAGTCCAGTGTCTTGTACTTTTGAGAGACTCTCTGCTCTGCTCTTTTGAATCTAAATTAACTATGGATTTGATAAGTTGCTTTCTCTATCAACTGACCCAGAGATAACAGCAGGAAGACGCTCTCCCCTGAATACCCAACCCCTCTCAGCTCCGCACCTCAGCCTGGTGGGCTTCAGGCTTCGTCCACACAACAACACCCCTGTATTTTTTTTTTATTTTTTTTTTTATGGGCTGAAAAAAATTTGCGTCCACATGTTCACATCCAGACGACAATGGAGCACTGAGTGAAAATGATGTAATACACACGCCGCACCTGTATTAACTGTTAACAATGATAATAATATTTAATAATGCAGATCTCATCACTGTTTTTTAAACTTTAAGGTAATTTAGTCTATTTTAGAAATAGAGCCATTTAGTTTTGCAAAAGTTAAACAAAAGTTTTCGTTTTTAGTCATAAGATTTGGATGAGAATTATTAGAATAACTTGGTCTCAAAATCCAGCAGTTTAATGACCCGTGTGTAATCTTTGTTTTTGATCCGTGTGCGTAGTCTGCGTGGTGTGTGTTGTTAGTATTGGTGCTAGCAGCGTGTCTCGGTTGCCTGTGTTGGGAAGGTAACTTTTAAAATGTAATCCCCTACAGATTACAGATTACATACCCCAAAATGTAGTTTGTAACGTAATCCATTAAATTACTTAAGGTGAGTAATGTAATCTGAATACTTTGGATTACTTGACTTGCTGTGGAGAAGCAAAGACTAGGAAATCTTCACATAAGATGTTTTGTCTGATAAAAGACAATGAAAAGCCCAGACTTTACTGAACCAAATTAAAAATATTATTGATAGAAGACGAGGAGACACGTCCACGCAGCAGGTTTAGTCCTGTTAAATCCTGTTAAATCCTGTTTTAGTCCTGTTTTAGACCTGGCTTAGTCCTGGTTTAGACCTGGTTTTAGTTCTAGTTTAGTCCTGGTTAAGTCCTGGTTTAGCCCAAAATGTGAAAACAGGAAAATACCGCCGTGTAATCCATTTATTTCAACAAAGTAACTGTAATCCAATTACCACTAACTGAAACAGTAACTGTAACTGAATACAGTTACTCATAATTTGTACTCTGATTACGTAACTCCGGTACATGTAATCTGTTACTCCCCAACACTGTTGGTTGCTGGGTGATGGGAGTGGCACCGTAGGCTGCACCTGTCACATTTCACTCTTGTGGTCTGTGGAGGTGAGTTCGAGGGCCAAAGGCTGCGGTTTGCTCATCCACAACGACAACGCAACGCCGGCATTCTCAGTTTTCTCCACTCTGGAACTCGTTCTCAAAAACACACAGTTTTTCCCACCCACTCAAAACACCGGCTCCGTGTGGACGAAACGCCAAAACAAATACAAACTTCACTGTTTCGACCAAAACACGTTGTCGTGTGGCCAGGCCCTGAGTCTAACTGACATTTCATGTGCTTTTTTCACCCTGAAAGTCACTGTTACTTTACCACAATCATTAAGATCCACTAATTCGTAGCTGTGAGTGAAGTAAACAAGCTGAATGTGAGTGAACCCTAGTGTTAGATTTGACAGTGGACTGAACTAGTAAAGGATTACTCAAACAGGAAGGAAACAAAACACAACGGTTTGTTTTGTCTGTCTGTTTCTGAGAAGGTAACAACATTACAACACGGCTTCAAGATCACAAGAGTCAGTTTTGCGTAACATAGGACCATTAATAAAAACACAGATAATAAATGCAAAATGAAAGTGATGTGTAAGTGTTATGTGTCATTCATAGTTTTGATGCCTTCAGAGAGAATCTACAGGAAATAAACAAGAAACAAAGCCTTATGTGTGGTAGTGTGAGGATTGTGTCTGTGGGATTGTCTCTCACCTGCTTCCTCATCTCAGGTCACTGTCCACAGCTCCAGGTCAAGTGTCTGGAAAAACCCTGGAAAACCCCACTGCTGCAGGCGTCCTCCAGGCATCCTCCAGGCATCCTCCAGGCATCCTCCAGGCATCCTCCAGGCGTCCTCCAGGCGTCCTCCAGGCGTCCTCCAGGCGTCCTCCAGGCTCTCCCCTGTGGTCCCGACCGGCTCATGTTTCAGTATTAGCGCTGACAATGACCTTTGAACTTCAGCCTTGACCCCTGACCCCAGCTGTTAACAGAGATGCTAAAAGAGACGCAAAGACATAAACCATGGATCTATAATAAGAACTGGATAAGCCCCTCCCCCTCTGTCCATGAGCAAGACCCAGAAAGAATTCTCCCACACAGCACAATGCATTTTGGGAATCAATCTGCCCGTGTTCTGACAGAGGATCAATAACTTTCACACAGGTTGGATTTTGTAGGATTCTTCTATTTTTTACAATATGAACTTTTAAACATGTTTTAAATTGTAAACCTCCTAAAAGTGATCTTGGTCAGAGTTAGCCTGGCTCCGCTCTGAGCCTGCGCTCGCTCCGCTCTAGCAGCTCTCGCTCTGATTGGTCAGAACTGCACGTTTCTGACATCACATTTTGCAGCACAATTCAAGAGGTAATACAGAAGTAAAAAAAAATAAAATTTTGAGCACCGCCCATTGAAAATAATATGAAACTATCTTGAGTAAGTAAGTCTTTATTTACATAGTACTTTTCAAAAACATGTGTCACAAAGACGTTTTACAGATTCATTATTCTTTCTCTCTACACCTGGTGATGGTAAACTTCTACTGTAGCCACAGCTGCCCTGGGGCAGACTGACAAAAGCGAAGCTGCCATGCCAATCGACGCCATCAGTCCCTCCGACCACCACCATCACTCACACACACACCACTTTCAATATTAGGCAATGTGGGTGAAGTGTCTTGCCCAAGGACACAATGACAATTTTATGACTGGCGCCCCCTGTGGCACCTGGAATTCCCAGTTGTCTCCATCCAAGTCCTGACCAGGCCCAGCCTCTGAGCTCCTGAGATCAGGCTTTGACAAACCGGTCTGACCACAAACTTGAGTTCACCTTCCAGATTTGATTATAGTTTTATAACAGACACACTGACACAGACGCCTCAATCTGGGTGAGCTCCTCCCACCAACAGCGGCAGTGTGTGTTGAGTTGACGCAGAACTATGATTTGGTCTCATGTCTTACAAAACTAGGCACTTTGAGGATTTACTTTTTTTTATTTTATTTTTGTTTATGTTGTGAAAATAGAAAAGAATTCTACAAAATCTGATCTTTAGTAAAGCTGTGGCTGCCCTGTTAGAACATGGGCAGTTTGAATTCCCAAAATACATTGCACTGTGTGGGAGAATTCTTTCTAGCATGGATCTATTAAAATAACTGGAGAGTATTGCTGCTTGTAGCTGCCTCCAGTTGATGTAGTGTCCCTCACTGGTACTTCAACAGAAAAATCCCCTGGGCTGAGAAAGGATTTTTCTCATAGAGCCAATGTAATCACAAACTGCTCATGTTCAGCTGACAGGGACCTACGACTTTCAAAAATGTAGAATTTTATGGCAATTTTTAGTTTTTTTTAAACATTGGCGTGTGTCTGCGGGGTAAAAGAGCACTACTGCACATGCTCAATCGGCCCACAGCCATCAGAAGAACCTCGCCTGGCTAAAGGTGAACCTGGAGTCATGTGCCCTCGAGCTTGACCCTTTGACTTGAATGGGCGGCCATTTTAGGTCCATGCACTAAACTGACATCTGCTTCTGCTCATCTAAAAAAATCTACATGTATTACTTAAGATTTTGAGCCTTGATTTTTTAGCATTGCAAAAAGAGATCACCAGTAGATGATCTATGAGATTTATGTGCCATAAATACAGTATACATAACATGGGGCTACTCTAATGCACAAGTGTTTTAAAAGTAAAGTAAACAAGAATAATCAGAGACATCATCCTGGTCTCCATGAGGCGTCAGTGGGTCAGTTCATCTGCACAGAAACAGTTTATGAGGAGTCCAGCCCATATCACATGATCATTATATCCACAATACAATGTGTGTATGTGTACAGGCCCATGAACATTTGTGTGATATTGGTCACACATGAGAATGTCTGTGTTTACTAGTGTGGAACCAAAATGTTATTTTTCATGAGTTGTGTGTATGTTAGTTGTGTGACTGTAGATCAGTGTGTTGTGTTTCACCAGAAAAACAAGAAATGGAAATTATTTTCATTCTAATTAAAATTTTACACTGAAAGAGAAAAGAACTGTTCTAATTAGTGATTATCTAGAAAACTATGAATATCTGACTAGACAAATGCATAGAATTATAAATAGAACATACATTTTCTGAGATTTTGAGACACTCCCATTGCTCCAGCTCAGGGGTATCGAACTCATTTTGGTCCGAGAGCTGTATCCAACCTATTCTGATCAGAAAACTCATGTCATATAAATCCCAAAAATAACAATAAGTTCAAATATTTGTGCAGAGAAACACAAATCTATTACAGAAATCTTTTTGAATTGATGAACTCTTTCATTTACAAAATACTATAATATTATGAAAAACCTGAAACTTTAAGAAAAATACAATTTCAAACACAATGTTTTAACATGAACTTATTTGTAAACAGGAATAAGTCAGTTTTTGTTGTAAAATCCTGCACTCGGCTCCACTTTTCTCATGTTGGACATTTTTCTGATGAGGGTGTCACGGTCAACAGTCAAAACGATCGTCCTTTAAGAGCGTTTGGAAAGAGACAAGTCTTCATTTGTGCTGCTCTGGTGGGAGGGGCCACGTACAGAGACGCTGGAGACGCTGCTGTGATAAACACCACAGAAAATTACCAAGAGTTTAATAGAAAATATAATTAAAATATTTTTGTAGAAAATCAGGTGAGGACCAGATTAAAGGTCTTGGAGGGCCGGATCTGGCTCCTGGGCCGTATGTTTGACACCCCTGCTCTAGCTGGATCTTTCGTGGAATTATGACCAAAAACACATATTTGACCTTGGTTACCTTGACCTTCAAGTGACCTTGACCGGTTTGAATCTGTAACACCCAGTGTGCCCCGGTTATGTGTGTGCCAACTTGTGTGATGATTGGGTGAATATTTTAGGCCGCAGATGGTTCAGAAATGGCCAAAATTGCCTTTATCCTTTATAATGGTGTGACCTTTCAATTGACCCGTGTGACCTCAAATGACCTCGGATCGTCACCAGACTTTTTTGTTTGTGGCATTGGGCACGAGGGCTTGACCCACGAATTTGGTGACAATCGGTCCATAAATGGTGGAATTATCACAGGTGGACAGACACACACACACACTCACATGCACACACAGACACACAGACACACACAGACACACACACAGGGTGAATACAAAACCTGGTCAATCCCTGGTAATAAGTAATAAGATGTCAAAATAAATCCACTGTGTTCTGTCTACATCTCATTACAAAGTGTTTTTATCGTCCGCCAACCAGGAAGTGAAGAATTACATTATGGCAAAACTCAGGACTCGGGATGTTCTGAATGCAGACGGGAAGTAAGAAAGAACTCTGGACCACTACAAACTGTTGACAGCGATCAAGTTCTGTTTCTCATGTTTATAAATCAGTAAAAATGAGACACAGAGCCTTTAATGGAAACAGGAGACGGGCTGAGAGAGGACGGCGTGGGGATTTTGTGGTCGTTTCTTGTGGTCTGGACTCGGGTTGGTCACAATCCCAGACTCTTTATAATATCTGTTATTAAGTGTGCCCTTTAAAGACATGTGCAGAGCAGGTTATGTAAAAGAAGTGATGAAACACAGACACAGAAAGAGAGAGAAAGAGAGAGAGAGAGGGAGAGCGGGCACACCTTAGAAAAGAGAGAGATGCCAAGAGAGAGAGAGAGAGAGAATCAGCAGGAGTGCGGTGTGGTTTAAGGCAGGGCTGTGTGTTTCTGTGTGTGTGTGAGTCAGTGGAGTTGACCTGAAATGCTCTTTATAAAAACACAGACGAGGGAACATGACGCAGCGATGTGATTGGATGAGAGAGAGAGAGAGCGCAGACTCAGGCCATGCGCTGGATTTTCTCGGCTCAGAACAGCTCTGTGGATCTATAATGAAAAGCTTGGGCCCAGAAAGAATTCTCCCATAGAGCGCAATGCATTTTGGGATTTCAAACTACCCGTAACTTTCATAAAGGTTGGATTTTGTAGGATTCTTTTGTATTTTCACAACATAAACTTTTAAAATGTTTAAATCCTCAAAGATAAGTTCACCAGAATTTCAAAATCAAAAACTGGGACACTCGGTTTGTGGTGGTTGGTAATAATAAAATTGTGAAATGAGTTTGTAAATAAGGAAAACTGTTCCATACTCGGCCCATTCCTGACACTGGAGTCACTATAGTCACATTTTCTTTGTGTTTTGGTCATTTTTAAGGAACTTTTCTGTATTTTACCTAAACAAATTACAATGTATGTTTCTCTTTACTGTTGTCAGGATCAGATTGGTCAAAAATAGAGACACCTGGGACATTTTTTGTATAAAACTGGGACAAATCAGTGGTTTTGGTTAAATCTGCTGGAACAGGGGACACAAAACAAAGACTGTCCTGGATAAATAGGGACGTCTGGTCACCCATACTCAAAATGCCTAAAAGTGATCTTTGTCAGACTGAGCCTGGCCCCGCTCTGAGCCGCTCTAACTCTGTAATAGCAGCTCTTGTTCTGATTGGTCCAAACGCTCCTCGCTGTGCACGTTACAGACTTCACCAGGGCTCGCTTGGATCGATGAAGTAACCCTGCGTTCGATTATCCTTCCGAATCAGTTTTCCGGAGAAGTTACCTTGTGACACACATGACACGCCCCTTTTCCTGGGACGGCGCGATTCTGACCTCGGTGGCGGAAAAAGTCGACTGAGCAAGGATTCCAAGTCAGAATCCAAGATAGCTCCGCCCACTGTGACGTGTAAATATGAAGTGTTTTCATTGTGTTTGGACACTTTGGTGGATTAATTGACAATTTCAGTTACTCGTATTACTGCAGTACTTTACTGCATCCATATCACTGCCTGTGGGTTTGGTAGTTGATGTTTTGGTGAGGCCAATACAGAACAAATACTTGATTTAATGAGCATTAACGTCCCTAAGGTTGCTAAGGGGACAACACGAAACATAAGAACACGCTTCAAGCTCGGACATGACATCAAATCCGAGGTCCAAGTGGAAGTCGGAAGATAACAGAATGCAGGATAAATGTGGAAGAGAAAATGATTTTTGAGCCCATGAGCCAATGAGCACAGGAAACAACAGGAAACAACACAGAAACAATCTTGGGTTCACCTTCAAATTTGATCATTGTTCTGTTAACAGTACAAGTGTCTGTGCATGAGTCTGATGTGATGTTTATTGTCCTGGTGAATAAATAAATGTAAAAAAGAAGTAAATGATTCGGATTCCCATGATGCACCTGGACCATTGAAGTATAATAAGATCTGAAGATGAAAAAAAGATGGCGTCTTGTTGTTTTCAGAGGCCTGAGCTCATGCCATTTTCAGGAGCGTCCAGACCCTAACCCAGTGAGTGAAAAAAGTAGTGCACACAAAATTTCCTACAAAACATCTTGAAAAGTAATGATATAGACCACAATGCACTGGGAGAGTCGGGAGAACAACGGCATACAGTGACAGATGTTTAACTGGACACAACACAACTGAATGAAGCTGGTTCAGGTCTGATTCAGATCTGGTTCAGGTTTAGTTCAGGTCTGGTTTGGTTTGGTTCAGGTCTGGTTCAGGTCTGGTTCAGGTTTGGTTCAGGTCTGGTTTGGTTTGGTTCAGGTCTGGTTCAGGTTTGGTTCAGGTCTGGTTTTGTTTGGTTTAGGTCTGGTTTTGTGTGGTTCAGGTCTGGTTTTGTGTGGTTCAGGTCTGGTTTTGTTTGGTTCAGGTCTGGTTTTGTTTGGTTCAGGTCTGGTTCAGGTCTGGTTTTGTTTGGTTCAGGTCTGGTTTTGTTTGGTTCAGGTCTGGTTCAGGTCTGGTTTTGTTTGGTTCAGGTCTGGTTCAGGTCTGGTTTTATTTGGTTCAGGTTTGGTTCAGGTTTGGTTCAGGTCTGGTTCAGGTTTGGTTCAGGTCTGGTTTGGTTTGTTTCAGGTCTGGTTCAGGTCTGGTTCAGGTTTGGTTTTGTTTGGTTCAGGTCTGGTTCAGGTCTGGTTCAGGTCTGGTTCAGGTTTGGTTCAGGTCTGGTACAGGTTTGGTTCAGGTCTGGTTCAGGTCTGGTTTTGTTTGGTTCAGGTCTGGTTTTGTTTGGTTCAGGTCTGGTTCAGGTCTGGTTTTGTTTGGTTCAGGTCTGGTTCAGGTCTGGTTTTGTTTGGTTCCGGTCTGGTTTTGTTTGGTTCAGGTCTGGTTCAGGTCTGGTTTTGTTTGGTTCAGGTCTGGTTTTGTTTGGTTTAGGTCTGGTTTTGTGTGGTTCAGGTCTGGTTTTGTGTGGTTCAGGTCTGGTTTTGTTTGGTTCAGGTCTGGTTTTGTTTGGTTCAGGTCTGGTTTGGTTTGTTTCAGGTCTGGTTCAGGTCTGGTTCAGGTCTGGTTTTGTTTGGTTCAGGTCTGGTTCAGGTCTGGTTTTGTTTGGTTCAGGTTTGGTTCAGGTTTGGTTCAGGTCTGGTTCAGGTTTGGTTCAGGTCTGGTACAGGTTTGGTTCAGATCTGGTTCAGGTCTGGTTTTATTTGGTTCAGGTCTGGTTTTGTTTGGTTCAGGTCTGGTTCAGGTCTGGTTTTGTTTGGTTCAGGTCTGGTTCAGGTCTGGTTCAGGTCTGGTTTGGTTTGGTTCAGGTCTGGTTCAGGTCTGGTTTTGTTTGGTTCAGGTCTGGTTCAGGTCTGGTTTTGTTGGTTCAGGTCTGGTTCAGGTCTGGTTCAGGTCTGGTTTTGTTTGGTTCAGGTCTGGTTCAGGTCTGGTTCAGGGTTCAGGTCTGGTTCAGGTCTGGTTCAGGTCTGGTTCAGGTCTGGTTTCAGGTCTGGTTCAGGTCTGGTTCAGGTCTGGTTCAGGTCTGGTTTTGTTTGGTTCAGGTCTGGTTCAGGTCTGGTTCAGGTCTGGTTCAGGTCTGGTTCAGGTCTGGTTCTAAACTAAATGCACATATAAAAGACTCAGGGCCAAATGTCTGTAGTAGTAATAATAGTGCACTTGATATACTGAGAGCTTTTCCAGACGCTCAAAGTTGTTTCACAGAGTTTGTGCATTCTTCATTCTCTCCACACTCAGAGTCAGACACATTGCACTGCTGCTACTACTACTATTACTATTACTACTACTACTACTACTACTACAAACAAAACCTGAGGTGATTATAGGCCCTCAGTCTCAGTATAAACAGTTCCTCCTCCTCCACATGTGGACACTCTGAGCTGAGCTGTACCAGTTCAGGGTTGGGGTTAGAATCTGGGTCTAGGTCTTGGTGTGGTCTTTGGTCTGCTCTTGGGTCTGGTCCTTGATCAGATCTCGGTCTTGTCTTGGGTCTGGTCTTTGGTCTGGACTTGGGTCTGCACTTTGGTCTGGTCTTGGGTCTGGGCTTGGTCTTTTTCTTTAGTCTAGTCTTGGTCTGGTGTTTTTGACTGGACTTGAGTCTGGTTTTTGGTCTGGTCTTTGGTCTGGTCTTTGGTCTGGTCTTTGGTCTGGGCTTGGGTCTGGTCTTTGGTCTGGTCTTGGGTCTGGACTTTGACCTGGTCTTGGTCTGATCTTTGGCTTGGTCGCAATCTGATCTTTGGCCTGATCTCAGTCTGGTCTTTGGTCTGGACTTGGGTCTGGACGTTGGTCTGTTCTTTAGCCTGGTCTCGGTCTGGTCTTAGGTCTTTGTTTGGGCCCACACACGGGGACAGGAAGTGCTCCGGGGGTCCATAATTACAGAGGGACCACATGAGGATTTAACTTTGTGGTTCTTTGTGCTTCATTTTTCACAAAACAAAACGCTACAACTTCCCAAACCTGATGCTGCTTGTGTTTATGGTGGCGCTCTGAAGGGGGAGTGACTTAGCCCTGAGAGCAAACATGTTTATACATCGTTTTAGGCGGATATAGCATTTTGAAAACAACAAAAGGCGACACGGTGATCTGAATATGTGATGTGTTAGCAGTTAATACCTCATAGAACTATAATACTCACGCTTTAACTTTTCATTCAAAGCACCAGGATGCAGGTCGGACTAACCCTTTACTTCACAATGGAACTTGGATTTTCTCGTAATCTTTCACAAACCCCAACGAATGCTTCTCGTCTTTCCTCTAACGCGCTCCATCTGTGTTTAGACTGTTCCACATCTCAAACTGTTCTAAATATAACCTCTGTTTTATCTGAATCCAGGAAGTAAACCGCTCCCTCGCACAGAATGAGATCACCAAATCCCTTCTTTAGATCGCCGCAGAACTCCGTAAACACGAACACGGGGAAAGGAGCGCGGTTGCCAAGTCTGACTCTTTATATCGACTTTGGGCTTCTTTGGGCACATATTGAGAAAAAAGATGTGATTTTTGTCCTTTTTTCCCATTGAAAAACACAATGGCCATATGCAGTCTATGGTAATAACTGATAAAGGTGCACAGTGTTGGGAATGTTACTTTTAAAATGTAATCCCCTACAGATTACGGATTACATACCCCAAAATGTAGTTTGTAACGTAATCCATTAAATTACTTAAAGTGAGTAACGTAATCTGATTACTTAGGATTACTTGATTTGCTGTAGAGAAGCAAAGACGAGGAAATCTTCACATAAGATGTTTTGTCTGCTAATAGAAAATGAAAAGTCCAGACTTTACTGAACCAAATTAAAAATATTATTGATAGAAGATGAGGAGACACGGTCCGCGCAGCATGGTTTAGTCCTGTTAAATCCTGTTTGAGACATAGTTTAGACCTGGTTTTAGTCCTGGTTTAGTCCTTGTTTAGATCTGGTTTAGACCTGGTTACATCTGGTTTAGACCTGGGTTTAGACCTGGTTTAGACCTGGTTTTGGATGTGGTTTAGACCTGGGTTTAGACTTGGTTTGGACCTGGTTTAGTGTCCAGCAATGAGTGGAATTATCGAAAAAATTATTTCAACCAAGTATTATGTATGTATTCTAATTACCACTCACTGAAACAGTAACTGTAACCAAATACAGTTACTCATAATTTGTACTCTGATTACGTAACTCTGGTACATGTAATCTGTTACTCCCCAACACAGAAGGTGCATTGTGTAACTTGCTGAGGGTCCGTCACCTGCTTATTTCTATGAATATGCCATTTCTCTGTCTGGAATGTTCCACAGTGTGACATTAAACAGCTCTACTTAACATGTATTCAATTCCAGATGGTTTTATAGCTCAAAAATACCCAGAAAAAACAATGTTCTGACTGTGAGCAGGTTCTCCTCTCCACAGATCTGCCCTGTAACTTGCTCTGGTTTGGTCTCCATGAGGATAGAAAGGTTTAAAAACTGTAACACATCACATATTTAGATCACCACTTTCCTTTTATTGTTTTGAAAATGCAATATATGCCGAAAACAACGTTATTCATATCAGGTTTTACACGTTTTCAGTCTTCCTCCCTTTGCTCCCCATGCTAAACCACTCCCCCTTCAGAACACAATCAGTGTGCATCTCACTAATGAAGCTACTGCACAGTACATCAGGGTTGTCAAGTCGGTGTGTACTGTTTTGTATCTTTATTTACATTTTTGCATGGAGAGTTGTCGTGTGGGAGGATGGGTGGTGTAGACTTGTGGGCGGAGTCTCCTGGAGAGATCACTGTATTACTCAAACATGCATGGATGACTCTAAAACCTCTTCAGACGTGTTTTTGATAAGGGAACAACCTTAGAACATGGGGGAAAGCTCCAAAAATACCCCTTTCAGCTGAAACACAATATTTATATATTTTTTCTACTTGTTGTGTTGTGTTGTGGGGCTCAGGTCTCTGTTTTTTCAAAAGTCAGAGTCAAAGTTTTAAAATCGCTTGTTACTCTCTGAAAATCTGACAACTCTGTGAGAGGCTCTGATCAGAATAAAACTTGGTGTACCAGTGTTTACGGGGAGGTTTATAATAGGCTTATAATGGACTTATAATGGGCTTATAATGGGCTTATAAACCCAGAGTTTGTTTATCTTCTCTCATTCATCTGCCTCTTATCTCTGAGTGAGTATGACTCTCTATGTCTCTCTCTCTCTCTCTCTCTCTCTCTCTCTCTCTCTCTCTCTCTCTCTCTCTCTCTCTCTCTCTCTCTCTCTCTCTCTCTCTCTCTCTCTCTCTCTCTCTCTCTCTCTCTCTCTCTCTCTCTCTCTCTCTCTCTCTCTCTCTCTCTCTCTCTCTCTCTCTCTCTCTCTCTCTCTCTCTCTCTCTCTCTCTCTCTCTCTCTCTCTCTCTCTCTACGCCCCCTTCTCCCCCACCGCTCTTTCTTTCTCTTTCTCTTCTCTCTTTCTTATCTCTGACATTTATAACACGGATGACAAAACCGTGTCTACACCCTCTTGTCCCACTGCTGCTCTGGTTTTATGTTCCCCTTAGGTGCGTTCGGTCATGTGACCGCGAACAACCAATTAGCAAGCTATATTACCTCAAACCCCGGAAGCGCGGTAAACGCGAAAGACGGACAGACAAATGTTTGCTGCAGGTTTGTTTTTCACTTCACTTCTGCTTATTTCGCTATGACAAGTTGCCGAACTTATTATATTGACTGTTAACCCATAAGAGCGGATTACCACCGCCCAAGCGCTGCAAGTGAGCCGCTGCGTTTGACGAAATATGCGGAATTGTTTAGCTCATGCTTTAGCATTAGCATCTTCTATTTGTTTGTTTGGGTTAGCTTAGCTTAGCTGCTCCCACTGTTTTCTATGGGTCTGTTAGCATTATTTCTATGTCAACTTTCTATATTATTCTTTACAATGTTATGGTCCAATTGAAACATAATCAAGTTAAAATCATTACTTATATTGTCCAATGTTGGCAAATGATTTATTATGCCCTTTGTGTGTGTGTTTTTTAGCCTAAACATTGTGTCTCACTTGGTCCTGTTGAAATGCACTGTGCACTTTAAATGTTAAATGTTTGTGCCAGACTGAAAGTGTGCTCCCCCCACGCTCTTTAATTCAAAGGAAGCTATTTAATTAATTGTGTTATGGTTACGTGATTAATTAATTGAACCTTTATAGTATATTGTACAATAGTATTTTTTAATGATATTTAGATTATGAATTGTCTGCACATAGATTTACTGCATTTCACGGTCCTATTCTCTGCACAGGCCAGGTCTTTGATGGCGAGCTAAGACAAGGCTTCTAGCCCACTGAAACCACACGAAAATTTAATTCAACACAACTCAACTCTGGAGGTTCCTGCCAGAAACCCCGACACCCTTCTCTCTCTCTGTCTGGGATGGTAGGAGAACCCCGACACCCTCCTCTCTCTCTGTCCAGGCTGGTAGGAGAACCCGACACCCTGCTCTCTCTCTGTCCAGGCTGGTAGGAGAACCCCAACACCCTGCTCTCTCTCTGTCCGGGCTGGTAGGAGAACCCGACACCCTGCTCTCTCTCTGTCCAGGCTGGTAGGAGAACCCGACACCCTGCTCTCTCTCTGTCCAGGCTGGTAGGAGAACCCCGACACCCTGCTCTCTCTCTGTCCGGGCTGGTAGGAGAACCCGACACCCTGCTCTCTCTCTGTCCGGGCTGGTAGGAGACCCACCCCCTCCCTCTCTCTCTCTGTCCAGGCTGGTAGGAGAACCCCGACACCCTGCTCTCTCTCTGTCCAGGCTGGTAGGAGAACCCCGACACCCTCCTCTCTCTGTCCAGGCTGGTAGGAGAACCCCGACACCCTCCTCTCTCTGTCCAGGCTGGTAGGAGAACCCCGACACCCTCCTCTCTCTGTCCAGGCTGGTAGGAGAACCCCGACGTCCTCCTCTCTCTCTGTCCAGGCTGGTAGGAGAACCCCAACACCCTGCTCTCTCTCTGTCCAGGCTGGTAGGAGAACCCCGACACCCTCCTCTCTCTGTCCAGGCTGGTAGGAGAACCCCGACACCCTCCTCTCTCTGTCCAGGCTGGTAGGAGAACCCCGACACCCTCCTCTCTCTTTGTCCGGGCTGGTAGGAGGCTCTTGCAGCTGACGTTTAACTCTCACACCTTCACGCACTCATTGCTCTGCGATCTGACGCTCACCCGCTCACTCCCACTCCTCACGGACACTTATCCCCTCTAAACTCAGTTATTCTCGGGTCGCATGAACTGCTGCTGTTGTGCGTTGATAATTGATCTGTGCGCTCAACATCAATTCTCCCATGGACCATCATAACTTGAGTATTAATACATTGTAAATCTAGTGGGATTCTACCTCGCTGAATTTGCACATGAATGCATTGTAAATATTGGGATGCCCCTCACTGAATGACCATTCATTTGTTCTCTATTTATTGTTTGTCTATTGTTTACTCTCTAATTCATGATACCATCTAACGAAACTTCCAGTCTCTGCCTCCTCTCTCCTTGAGTCGTACTTCGTCTTCTGGCTATAATTCATATACAATTTACCCCTTGTTATCACGTTGTTATTACGGTATATGGTATAAATATTAGTACTGTTTTTTGTACTTGGACAGTACTCAGCCTTGTTCATTACTATACTACACAGTGTATTTGCTGCACTTTCTTTCCCCCACCCTTCTCTTTCTCCTTCTCTCACTCTCTCCGTCTTATTTCTGAGCACCTCTCTCCCTCTGTCTTTCTTTCTGTCTTTCTTTCTGTCTTTCTTTCTGTCTTTCTTTCTGTCTTTCTTTCTCTCTCTCTCCCCTCTCTCACTTTAACACCCCTTCTCTCTCTCTCTCTCTCTCTCTCTCTCTCTCCTCTTATTTCTGACCTTCTTTCCCCCACCCCTCTTTTTCTTTCTCTCTCTCTACCCCCCTCCTCTCTCTCTCTCTACTGCCCTTTCTTTCTCTCCTTCCTCTCTCTCTGCCAACCCTTTTTTTTTTTTTTTTAATCTCCCTCCTCTTTTTCTCATCTCTGATCTTCTTTACCCCACCCCCCTCTTTCTCATTCTATCTTTCTGTCTTATTTCTGACCATATCTGTCTCTCTCCTCTTCCCCCCCCTCCTTCTCTCTCTCTCTCTCTCTCTCTCTCTCTCTCTCTCTCTCCTCTTTATCACTTTGCCATCCTTTCTTTCTGTCCCTCCTCTCTCTTTATCTTCGACCTTCTTTTCCCCACACCTTTCTTTCTTTCTCTCTCTCTCACTCTACCCTCTCCTCTCTCCCTCCTCTCTTTCTTTCTTATTTCTGACCTTTTGCCCACCCCTCTCTCTTTCTCCTTCTCTCTCTTTCTGTCATCTTTCTGATCATCTGTCTTTTTTTCTCTCTTCACCCCCCCTCCTTTCACTCTTTCTGCCACCCTTTATTTCTCTCCTCTTTTCCTTTCTCTTTCCTCTCTTTCTCATCTCTGACCTCCTTTCAACACCCCTCTTTTTCTCATTCTCTTTTTCTGTCTTATTTCTTACCATATCTGTCTCTCTCCTCTTTCTCCCCCTCTCCTTCTATCTCTCTCTCTCTCTCCTCTTTATCACTTTGCCATCCTTTCTTTCTGTCCCTCCTCTCTCTTTATCTTCGACCTTCTTTTCCCCACCCCTCTCTTCTCCTTCTGCCTCTTTCTTAATCCTTCTCTCACTCTCTCTCTCTTATTTCTGGACATCTTTCTCTCTCTCTCTCTCCCTCCTTCTCTCTCTCTTATTTCTGACCTTTCTCCCACCCCTCTCTCTTTCTCCTCTTTCTGTCTTATTTCTGACCATATCTGTCTTTTTTCTCTCTCTTCACCCTCCTCCTCTCTCTCTCTACCGCCCTTTCTTTCTCTTCTTCCTCTCTCTCTCCCTTTTTTCTCTCCTCTCTTTTCCTCTCTTTCCTCTTTCTCATCTCTGACCTTCTTTCAACACCTCTTTTTCTGTCTTATTTCTTACCATATCTTTCTCTCTCCTCTTTCTCCCCCTCTCCTTCTGTCTCTCTCTCTCTCCTCTTTATCACTTTACCGTCCTTTCTTTCTGTCCCTCCTCTCTTTATCTTCGACCTTCTTTTCCCCACCCCTCTCTGCTCTTTCTACTTCTCTTTCTTTCTCCTTCTCTCACTCTCTCTTATTTCTGACCATCTCTCTGTCCGTCTGTCTCCCTCTCTCTCGTCTCTCTCTCTCTCTTATCTTATACCTCATATGTATAGATCAGAACAGTGTGAGCTCATGTAAAGTGAGTGGAGCAGTGTGATGGTGTGTTTACGGGGTGGGTTATAATGGGCTTATAACTAACTGGCTTAGCTCAGACAGACCCACGCCGAGCTCAGCGAACACAAAGCAGCGCTCCCGTTGGTCCGTTCGCCGCAGTAAAACTTTAACTTGTCATTGCGTCATTATCTTTTCTAGCATCAGCTGGTCAAATCAAATCTTTGCAGAGTTACACAACAAAGTAGTTAGGCCATGATTTAGGAACAATAACTTTGACGTGTGGATTAAAAATGGGTCAGATGTCAAATATAAACTTTATTATATGTGCTTAAAGGGCCAGTATCTGTTTTTTTCCCCATGTATTTGCATGTATTTGAGCTGAATGTGTTTTGTTCCTGTATAGGCGAGTTTCATTGTTGACAAAAGCGCATGCTGGGAATTATTTTGGTCGGCGGCAAGAAACACTAATTCAACATGACGGACTGAGCGAGAAAGCACGTAAAGGGTATTGATCCCGGTTATTTATCCACTCTAACGGCAGAGGACCCAAGACCATTTGACCAGAAATTGGTCATAAACATCGATGGAGCCAAATCACCCTTTTCAACCCCGACAAAAGGTGAACCAAACCAAATTTCTGGTCAAAATCACCAACTACCTGGACAAATATTCACTTTGGCGATATCCACAATGACTTGGTGGAAACTCCTGGGCCATTCACAGCAGAAAAGATGAAAACCTCCAAGAGTCTCGATGTGTTGTTGAACTTGTTGGAGTCCAGGGTTTGTTAGGATCTTCTACGTTTGCTCTGCGGATGTTTGAAAACCATTTAATTCACCGTTAGCGGTTCTTTCACTCAGAATACGAAAAAGACATTTTCCTTCTTCCGTGCTTCTATTTGTGCATTCAATAATGCAGCAGGAATTTACCATTATCGAGGATAAATACGCGAGGTTACGCACTGTGTTTGACCGCTATCCTGTTTCTTGCCTCTGACCAAAATATTTCCCAGCATGCAACACGGGCTTTTAATAACAATGACGTCAGCTGAAACTCGCCTGTAGATATATTCGTTAAGCAGCTCTTGAGTTTGAGGGCTTCTCGTTTGGGAATCAAGAAGTGTGGGTTAGCATCCTAGTTGTTGTTTGCATTACTGTATTGACACGATACTAAAATTTCAAACTCGATTTTGATACTGAGGAATAGAATTGATACTCAGTTCCGATTCTGATCCCGTGATGATTAAAAACAAAAACAAACAAAAAACTCTTTCTTGAGACAACATCTTGTGATTTTTCCACATTAAATGGTAGAACTTTCTTTTCTATTTCCATGCGGTCTTATATCTGTCTAATCCCTCAGTGGTCCAAGTAGGTTACATAATAAACCGGGTCTAAACCAGGTCCATGGGTGTATATTGGTTTGTGTGCTTTTATACTTCTGATCCAGCTCCAGATGTTTCTAAAGCTTCAGGAAAGCTTCATTTCTGTTCTGTCAGTTGGACCTTTTTCCACACCTGCGAAAAATGAGGATCTCGTTTAGTCTCTAAAACAGGGGTCTCCAACCTTTTTCCTCGGGTGAGCTACTTTTACTAAACAAAAATTCCAGAGAGCTGCTCATTTTAGCATTTGCAAGAAATAAAGTAAACATAAGAGCCATGGCAAGCTGTAGATGGCATACAGTTAGATAAAACATAAACCATTATTTATGAGTGCACAAAGTCAGGCATCAAAATGATAGATTTACAATAATAGGCATTTAATTCATCAAATTTGAGTTATTTGGGAAAATGTGTAATTCAGAAATCCCTTGGTGAGCTACTTGAAAGGGGTGGAGAGCTACAGTTTGGAGACCTCTGCTCTAAAAGTTGTGAAAAACTCTTTATAAACTCATTGTGGTGAATAATGAGGATGTTCTGAATGCAGAAGGGAAGTGAGGAAGAACTCTGGACCACTGCAAACCTTTGTTTTAAAAGAACTAGTTTTGTTTTTGTCTTGTTTTTGAGACTGTAAAAATCAGGTAGAGCTTCTTTAGAGAACAATAAATGTCTTCCAGAGTTACTTACTGCAGTTTCCCACAGTTTTGTTCCCACAGCTGTTTCTCTCTCCACACGATTGGGTTTGTTTATTTTTCCCATTCACCTGCAGCTCCGCACAATCTCTTTCTCACTCTCGCTTATCTCTTTCTTATCTCACTCCATCTTTCTCTGTCTTTCTCTTTTTAGCTTGAGGTTTTGAGACTTTCTTCTCCAGTTTCCTCCTCAGCTCTGACCGTATATGGAGCAGCACTTTCACTGGCAACGTTTGGACACAACTGTTTTCAAAATGACAGTATATCCCTGGACATTACTACTATTACTACTACTGTTACTACTACTATTAGTACTACTATTACTATTACTATTACTACTGTTATTACTGATACTACTACGATGACTACTATGACGACAACTACTACTACACATACTACTACTGCTATTACTACTACAACTACTGCTATTACTACTGCTATTATTAGTACTACTACTGCTACTACTGCTACTACTGCTACTGCTACTACTACTACTACTACTACTGCTACTGCTACTTACTACAACTACTGCTATTATTACTACGACTACTACTACTGCTTCAGGCATTACTACTGCTGCTATTGTTCGTACTGCTCCACAGAAACACACCATTAACATCTGTACAAGAGTTTATTGTGGCTAAACATGGAGGAGGCTAACAGACTCCTATTGTCCCACACTGTGTGTTAGCATCACTCACACACTTTAACATGAATATGTGTTGAAATAAAAGATAGATCTGATGAGCACACAGACACAGCGTCACACATGAAGGATTTGTGTGGAGGAGGATTTTACATAAATATACAGAGAAAGTACTGTAGTACTGTACACAGAGAGGAGTACTGTACTGAGGAGAGAGGGGGCGTGAGGCAGGGACAAAGTCTACAACCACACTGATAATACTGCGGTCAGAGAAGGGTTGTATGCAGTAGTAATCGTAGCAGTAGGGTGACCAGATGTCCCTATTTACACAGAACAGTCCCAGTTTTGAGCCTGTGTCCCCTGTCCCCTCAGATTTATACAAAAAACACTGATTTGTCCCAGTTATATACAAGAAATGTCCCAGGCAGTAGCGGGGCATCAGGGCCTTCAAGTCCTTCTCTGCTGGCCTAAAAAAATCTCTGAATCACAGACTGATGTTAATTATATTATTATTATTATTAAATAATTAAAACTCGACAGTCTATGCGGGCACACCTTCGGGCCAGTCCCGACAATTAGTCCTGATTTAGTCCTGGTTTCGTGCTGGTTTAGTGCTGGTTTAGTCCTGTGAATTGCCGTATCTCTTTATACTGTGTTTCTATAGAATAAGATGCTTTTATAACCATAAAATAGTTCTTCAGTAGTGCTCCATCTGATACAATCCACTCCTCAAGTGCCCACTCCGCCACTGGTCCCAAGTGTCGCTATTACCAACCACCACATACCATTTTTCAGTTTTTTATTTTGAAATTAGTAGTAGTAATATTAGTAGTAGCAGCAGCAGTAGCAGTACCTGATCACTTTACCTGACCACACCCATGTCCTGAGTGTTTTTAATAGAGGAAAGCACAAATACACAGAGAGAACATGCAGACTCCACACAGACAGGTCTTATACAGTCCACATGATTCAGATCGGATATTTTAGTTTGAGAACACTGTGAGAACCACTCTGCCACTGAGAGGTCAGGAGGGGTCACTGTGGACTCCTGTTTATGTCCACACACACCCGTTCCTCTCCTTTCTCAGTGTCAGACAGTATTTCCTCTCTTCTCTTCCCTCTCTCCTGGTCAGACAGTATTTCCTCTCTCCTCTCTCTCCCTCTCTCTTCTCTTCCGTCTCTCCTCTCTACTGTGGACAGTAGACAGTGTTTCCCTCTTGTGCAGTTGGACCGGTCTGAGTGTGAGGCTCAGAGTTTAAACCTGTTTTTACAGTTGGACTGAAGCTCCTTTGTTTGTGTTGTTTCCTGTTCCATTAGAGCAGTCTGAGAGCTGCACTCTGTCCATCACTCACTGTGTTTACATCAGATTACACCAAACAACCAAAAACCACTCACATCAGTCTACAGCAGGTCAAAGGTCAAAGAAACCCGCAGGTGCAAACAGGGGCTCCTAGGAAGTTTAAAGGGCCGTATTACACTATTTTCTGATCTGATCTCATGTAGTTTCCTCATCAAAAAGCCCTGGAGTTGTGTTTTGTTTCATTCACACATGTTTAACACACAAAGCTGTACATTTAGTTTAGTTTAGTTCTTCTGTCAAACAGAAAACACTGTTCCACCTAGTGATGTCATGTGGTCATTTTTCATCTTCACTGGAATCATTTGGATCATTTCAGCCCTGAAACTGCCAATCTCTACTGAACTAAAGATAAAATGGAGCTGTTCACTTGGAAAACTAAAACTTCATTACATCACAAGGTGGAATAGTGCATTTTGAGCTTTGGAGATGTTTGGACTAATAATAGTTACTCAAACATGTGAATGAAACAAAGAACAAGTCCAGGTCTGTTTTTGAGGAGGAGACAGCATTAGAACATGACTTATTGTTCACAAGAGTCCGTTTTGTGTAATATCGGACCTTTAAATCAATTTTTTTTTTTTGCGTGTATGGAAATGTTGATCCTTCATCAACTTTTGTTCCAAACCAAAAACAAGTCCTGGGTTGGATTCTCAGGGAGGGTGGAGCATTTCTGTGGATGCTCTGACTCATCTTACCTGGATTTTCTGATCCTAACTTAAACTTTGCAATAGTCTAATCCGGTGTTTCTCAAACTGTTGCACGTCAACTTCCAAATTTCAATAGAACTTTGTGTTGCTCAAATGCAAAGGAAAGCATAATGTTATAAAACCACCTAAAAGAATCTAAAAGTCAAGATTTGGACACTTTGAAAAGGCAATACTGATACTTTGCAATGACGTCATGCTGGGGGGGTTCTACATGTATCTCTATGGAAGAATGTTCAGATGTTACCATGGTGACACAATGCACACATGAGCCAACACTTGCCACGTTTACGTGAGAGCTCTAATTCCAAGTAAAAATCATTTAATTCTTGATAAAAGTGAATTCCGCTTTAAAAAGACCATGTAAACACTTAATTCCGAATGAAAATGATTATTTGGGATTAATCTTCATTCCGAAGTAAGGGGGTGGTTTGTCCTGATTTTAAAGCCAAATTAATTTACTCCTGGATCATGTAATCATTTATTATTATTAAAAATAATTGCATTCTTTCAGTGCATGCTCGTGTCCTTCTTCTGACGATCCGGCTCCACCAGTTCTGTCTTCGGACTTTCCTCCATGTCTCTTTGGATTTGTGAGCGGGATGTGGGAGTGGGCTGAGGTAGAGCAGCCTCACACTCACTTTGTCTTCTTCCTCCTTCTCTGACACTCTTCCCTTCTCCTCCTCAGCCGACAGACATAAAGTGTGATGAGAGAATTCTCCAACTGCTGCACAATTATCATCAGAACTACTGCAAAAAAAGTTTGGATCATGTTTGTGTCCGTGGAGTAACGACAAACCCAGATGACAGAAAAGCCGGGAGCAGCTGAAGTGTGTGTTTTCTTCCAGTCCCAGTCGATGTAAATACGTTGGTGTCTCTGTCCAATCAGAACCTTCCCCACCTCCAGACACTGAGAGGAATTACATTAAGATGATTTAACGTGTTTTCCATGTAAACCTCAAGTCGGAATTATTATTTCCATGTAAACTCGAAGGAGAATCTTTTCATTCCAAACTATTTAATTCAGAGCAGTTAAAACAATTCAGTATTTAAAAAATGTCATGTAAACATCACCATTGTCAAGAGTTTTATGATAGTCTGAAAACTCCAGCAAAGACAAAATGGATTTAAAGGGCACTTTTTCAGGAGCCTGTGATCAAAACGAGTACTAAATTTACCTAAGTTAGATCTGTGAACATCCATCAGACCACATTCATAATAGTTGAGGTGGGAGAACCAAATATACAACTTCTGCTCTGCCTAGAATGTTCCGCAGTGTGACATTAAACAGTTCCATTTTACATTTATTCAGTTACAGGTGGTTTAAAAGCTCAAAAATACCTAGAAAAACAGGCATTCAGACTGTGAGTGGGGTCGCCTCTCCACAGATCTGACCTGTAACTTGATCTGGTTTGGCCTCCATGAAGATAGAAAGCGTTAATGCTGTCCTGTGGAACATTCTGGACGAAGCAATAACATCTTCATGGACAAAAGAATTACGAGAAGTTACACGGTGCACCTTCTGTGGATGGTAGAGGGTGAGGATGGCTTCTCCAGCTGTTGTTTTTGAAATATTTTGATCTCCATCTCTCAATGAAACCCGGTGCTTAAGGGCGAGTTTGCAGGAAAACAAACGGGGCGGTGGTGACAGAACCGGGCACCACGCCGCTCTGCTCCGTCTACTCCACTCAAACTGACACAGCGGTGAAAAGACAAGAACTGTTATGTAAAAGTCTTATGCAACAGGAGACGGTGAAGCTGGCATCATCTCACACCTCAAACATCAACATGGGTTTAACCTGAGGGATTTTCAAGTGGAGTTTTTCGTCTCTGAAGCTTATGTTGGATTTGGTAAAATGGAGAAAATGAGTGTACGACCGAATCAAAACAAATATGACCGCTAACGAGGAAAAAATCACAGAGGACTGAGAAACGCCACGAAATTCTGCAAAATCAATGCGTGAAGCAGTAAACTCTGTTCATCTGTTTTTGTTCAAAATGATGTGGGCCCAGTGAGCAGCTTCATCTCACGTGTCTCACGTGAAATAAACAATTCGGATGGTTGATTGGACGATTGGACGGTCGTGTTGGACGGCCACGGTTCTGACCCGAAGCGTGACTGTAGTGGCCAAACTTTCCCCGTTCAGGGTCCGCTATGGCTGCAGCCTGTGTGGTGTCTTCCATAAAACAGTCAAAAATACTGTGTTCCTCGATAGTTTATTGACACACCTTATAGCCACCCAAAATACACAGATCCAGCCCTCCATAGACGATCAAGTAGGGGTGGGCGATATCTCGATATTTTAAATATATCAATATATTTTTAAAACTCTATATGAATTCTGACATATCGTATATATGGATATAATGCTTATATTCTATTTTGATTTTGCCGCTTCGCTTGTTTGTCTTCTCTGTTGCTACCCTCGCACGCCCGCCTCCCTGATTTTGTTTGCTCGTGTCTCATTCACTTGTCACTATCACCGTGAATGCCGAAAGTTGGTGCCAGCGAAAAGCTTCTAATGCCACGAAACTTTTCCACTATTTACAGACAAAACCATCAGCATCACATCCTCATATTCCACCGAGTCGCGTCCTTTAGTCCAAAAGAAGTTGAACCACATGAGCGGCACGTGGAGTGCGCTGTTTATGCCAATTAGCCTTGCACTTTTTAAGTTTCATTTCTGTAAATCATAAACAAGTCTGCGCAAAGCTACAAAAAACAAAAAAAACAACAACAAAAAAACACATTATAATCTCAAACGGGCTGATGTGGCTCTAGAGTCGTTATGCTTTATATCTTGTAAAGTTTAGTCTTGTAAATTCTGTTTATGCAGAAGATTTTAATGAATAATCTGCTGCAGTGTCACTTGTACAATAGTGTTTGGAAACGTTGGGTTTGATCTGCAGTGGATTGTGGGAAAACCTCAGAGCTCCTTACTGCTGGAACATGGATCTGTTAAAATAAGGAACATCCTGAGCTTCTTCTGCTAAATGAGCTCATGGTTCAGGTTCTGGTCTGGATAACAGAGTTAATACAAAGATGAGCTTGAGTTGAGTTGTTTTATTTATGAATGAAAAGAAGGAAATATGTTTTATTTCTTTTATTTTACAGTTAAATTATTATTTATGTAATTAGGGTTTTTTGTAATCTTAAATGTTCCTATATGAACTGCCGACCTCTTACACTTTAATAAAAAAAAAAAAAAAGGACCTTGTGGAATTTGGCAGATTTGTTTTTGCAGTTTTCAGTTTTAGGGGGTTATTTTTTCCTGTACATATATCGAGATATATATCGTATATCAAGATATAGCAAAATATATCGAGATATAGTTTTTGATCCATATCGCCCAGCCCTACGATCAAGACTGTTGTTTACCTCCACACTGTGACACCTGTGTGCACCTTTTCCTCCCCTTTTAAAAAGCAGGTAATTACATAACAAACTATAAATAGTGCCTCACAGTGAGGCACACAGGGAGGTATAGACAGGCAATATGGCTCCAACACTCTGGCCCCTTTATTTGTATTTTGTAACTGGCTTCCACAATTAATTTGGAGCCACTAATTAACTTGGCTGATCTTTCCATGTTTAGATATTTATATTGGAACACATTACCAGTATCCATGAACACCAAGTCATTGTACCATACTCGAAATACCAAATTAATCAATAAAACATTTTCCACTTTTTTTCTTTTGAAGGCTTTGCAGGTTTTTAGTACAGGACAAGTTTGGCTGCTTCAGCGATGGAGGCAGTGGGGACCAGACTCACATCAAATAATCCAGAGGTAAGAGTGTGGATTTGTCTGCATTTTGTCAACAAGAATGTTCCTCATGTGTTCAGTAACGTGTTCTGTCCCACCACTGTGAGTACAAATCATCTGAGTGCAGGTGCTTCTAAATGTGATGGTATATTTGTTTAGAAATGGTTCAGAGATAATCAAAACAGTGATTCTCTCTTCCACAGGGCTGAGTATGAGCCAGTAACTCAATATATATTCCGATAGAGGCTCCATGATACGATATATAATTCAATACTCGTACCTTATGATAACTGTCCTTATCAGAGACTGTCTGCCAATATGTTAGCTGTTGCTTTCCAAACAGAAAGTGAGCGTGAGCCTGCTGCTGTCACACTCCTCATGTTGGTCATAAAATGTTCGTGTTAACCTGCTCTACCGGCCTCAGTAAGCTTCACTTGACTGGAGCTTTTACAAATCTCATTTTTATATTGGGTCTGGTCAAGTGGTAATGGAGGGAAACGGGGTCAGATTTTTGACATTTAAATAGCTCTTATTGAGAAACTAGAGGGACTATTGAAATAAGTAAGGTGTCAGAATGTAGGAAAGAGTTAACACTCCAACAGGGTAAAGTTAAACCTGTGATATTCTTTCAAGTTGTTGACAAAAAATTTAAAAACTCATGTGGGTAACGGAGGGAATGAAATATGCAGAACTTTTTGGGCAATAAATCCAAACAGTGATAACTCTTGGTTCTCACTTCCATATCCTTAACAAACTGGTTTGAATATTTGCTTCATATAGTTTTCTACCATATGGTACAAGATTAGGTTGAAAAACCTCTTACTTTTTGATTAATGAGCTTTTTTCTTCCCAATACTTTAATATTACTTCAAAATGAAAGGTAACTATTTATAAAATATGTCAGTCCTTTCAAGCAAATTTTTATCATTTTAAATACATTAAAAAAAAAAAAAATCATGTACCTTCATCAACAGTTCAAAGATGGAATAACACAAGATATGATGAAATACATCCATTTATTGACATGATTTTCAGGTCTTTGAAATTTGGGAAATAATTTTTGTTCCATGTTTCATACATGGTCTGTTTAAAACATATGGAACTTTAGAACCAAAAATGGTACAGAAAAAAGGTCAACAGTTTCATAAACTAGAGTACATATGTATCTGTTCAATACATTTTTATATCAGATGCATTAACTTGAATTTTTGGCCTTGCTGTTTACTTCTGCTTGACCGGAGCCTATTAAGAGGTTGTTGGTTTAACTTTTGCCTTTGAACTTCAAATGAACAGTCTGAAACGAACTGTATGTACTGTATAGTGTGAGTGTGCTGGTGTTGTGTACTTTTGTGTGATTGTGTACTTTTGTGTGATTGCTGCTGTACTTTCCCCTTTTCTGGAGATGATTTCACATCAACCTGAGGCCAAGGAACTGAAGATGGAAATGAGCCACGTTGGTCGTAATCTTTGCATATTTACATTTTAAACGTTCACTAACATGTGCTGGCCCTTAACAAATAAAATAAATAAACTGAACTCTGGGTGACGTCACACTCACTTAGTCCAATTCTTTTTACAGTTTGTGGTTCTGAAATGTTGATATCCCCAAAAAACAATGTCAAAAGTTTACTGTGTGTTTACTGTGTAGTGTTGTAGTAGTAGTAATGCACTGAAATATATTAATGTGTGTATTGTGTCACGATATATCGCTTTATCGATATTTGGAGTACAGCCCTACTGCCCTTACTCCTACAGCAGTCAAAGTTATTACTCACCCTCCCCTTTCAAAGCTCTGACCAAAACAGCACACTCTCTGTGTTTTTCTGAGCCTCCTTCAGCTGAACGGTAAATCTTCATTTGTAAAGAGCAGTTTGTCTCTGTTGCTCTAATCCTAAAATAACTGGAGCCGCTCTGGGATGTCTCCTTTAAAAGAGCTGATTTCCTAATGTTACTTTTGGCGTATCTCTGCTCCTCTTGAGACGAAACAATAAATCAGAGCTGCAGCCTGACTCCCCCTCGCACAGAGCTGGGTCACGGGTGAGAGGAGGCCTGAAGGATGGGTCAAATGCACATGACGGGTTTCCCTAATGCGGCAGTAAATCTTGTCTTAATTCAGGGGATTAGAAACTTGTGCTGTGTAAAAAAAAAAAAAAAAAAAAGACATAATACAAATTTAAAACTTCCCGAAAATCATGGAGTTCTACATGCATCTCACTGGCAGAATGTTCAGCCATGGTCAAAAAAGTGGTAGGTGGTAGTAAGTAGTAGGTGGTAGTAGTAGTAGTAGTAGTAGTAGGTAACGCCGCAGGAGCTGGAGGAAAGTCCCTGATCACTTTACCTGACCACACCCAGGACTCCAGGAGGACACCAGAGACCCACAGGCACAGAGAGAACATGCAAACTCCACACAGATACAAGATGAACCATTTATTACTACCACTATTACCATTATCACTACCTTTTTTACCATTACTACATTACTACCAGTATTACATAATTATTACTATTAACACTGTTACTACCATTTTAACCATTACTACATTATTATTACTACCATTATTACATAATTATTACCATTATTCCTACCATTATTACTGTTACTACCATTTTTACCATTATTAGCACTACCATATTACGACTCGCTACAATTTTTTTCCATTATCACTACCATTATCACTATTACTACCATTTTTACCATTATTAGCACTACCATATTACGACTATCGCTAAAATTTTTTCCCATTATACCATTATCACTATTACTACCATTTTACCATTATCACTGCTATTACCATTTACCATTATTATCCCAACCATTATTACTTCCATTTTACCATTACATTATTGTTACTACCATTATTACATAATTACTACCATTTTTACCATTATTACTACTGTTACTACCATTATTGCTACTACCATTTATAGTCTTAATTCGTGTTATAACCTGCCATATGGATTTTAATGTTTTCCACAGACAAAAAGACCAGTTGAAACCAGAAAGTTCAATGCAATCTTACATCTTTATTGCTTTTAGTTACACACATTCCACCATTTTCTTTAATTCCATTTCCATCAACAGTTTTTCACTTTCCAAAAATCCTTCTATATCTTCTCTTCCCCTACTTACAAATATACGTTCAAACCTATTTTCTTTTGCAAAACTAAACATTTTGCACTTTCCTTTTAGTCTTAACGTCCCAAAACTATTCTTTATCTCAATCTTTCTCGTCTTCTCTCGAAAGTCCGTCAAAAACACACTTACTTTTTCATAACTTTACCAAAACAATCCAATCCTGTACAATTGGACTAATATCTGCTTTGTAGCTAAAAAACTATGCAAGATGTTACACTGAAAAAAAGCTCCAGATAATTCTCAAATTTTTGGCTCAGATTGTAAAACATTTTCAAACTTTTTAAAACGAAACTTCAGACCTGATTGAAAACCCAAATATTCGTTTTAGGTTGCGTGATTTTTGTCGACAACGTAAAGTATATTTGCTTAAAGGAATGTATAAAAATAAGACCTAGCTTTGTGAATAAACTGCCTCCTCATTGGCTGGCGCTAGAATTTCACGTGCTTAAATGCAATTGGTTGTTTGAGCAAAGTGGGAGAGACTAACGTTTGATTGACAAGGTATCAATCAGTATATGTTCATTAGGAAAAGCTAAAACCAAAAATAGCATTTTAGCTCATGTTGTTACGCTAATATGCAAATTTGTCGTATTTAAAACGTTTAACACGTTTTTAAAGATTTTAAGATTCTACTGTTTTTTTAAACGGTAAAAATGTCCTTTAATTCCATTTTGTTAGCTTGTAAAAACTCTAGCCAACCAATCACATTTAAACTCCCAATTCTCCACGCTCCAACCATTTCATTGTAATTTCTTCCTTTTAAACGCTCAACAGTGCTGCTACAAAAAAACACTACGCTTTCTCAAATACAAAACTGCAAAATGAATCCCACAAATAAGTAAAATAAAGTTTAAATATTACGTTAGGAGTAAACAACATGATTCAAACGCCAAACTTCCCTTCGCCGTGAGTCTCTGTGGAAGCTGCTGCGTTCAAAATGGAGGGTACGTACATTATAATAGCTGCCAGGGAGTGGACAGTAACACGGAACACTGTAAATATAATACACAGACATAAATATAGTCCAGGAGTTTTCCGATTATTTACAAAATGTCCAAAAAGTTCCAACTCAAACCATCGTCTCTTTCCTTTTCCCCAAAGAGTAGATGTATTTCTTGTCCTTTTTGGATTTGAGGAGGGACGCCGTGGTGGAGTAGGAGGGCAGGGAGCGTCTGGAGGGCTGCGGGGTCAGGGGGCAGGAGCAGGGTGAGTTCGGGGCGGACTGAGAGACCTGTAGGGTGTTTTCGTCCGTCGTCTCTTCCATGTGGACTATGGCGGAGACGGAGGAAGGTCTGCGGCGGAGGGAGGACGAGTGGGAAGGCGACGGCGAGCAGGGGGAGGATTGCGAGATGGGGCGGAAGGGGGCGATGGCGGATCTGAGGCAGTTGAGCCACTGTTGTTTGTGGAAGACGTCGTTGACCTGGAGCGTGTGGGAGGAGTGGGCCTGGGTGGGGTCCTGGGAGCGCAGTCGGAAAATGTTCTTAGCTGGAGAAAAAAAAAAAAGAAAACGATTAGTGATGCTGGTAAAGTGTTAAAAATAGACACACAAATTTGACTGTTTATTCTATTGGGATAAACCTGGACTAAACTAGGACTAAACCAGGACTACACTCAAATTAAACCAGGAATTGAGAAGGTCTAAGCCAGAACTAAACCAAGACTTCATACCAAATCATGATGAATAAACAAAGAATAAACAAAGACTAAACTAGCTCTAAATCAGGATTAAATCAGGACTAATGTATGGTTGAATTTTTACCTCTGTCTCCGTTGCTGAAGGCCCCTCGGAAGGACCCCCCCATCCTGACGTCTCCGTCCTGAAGGTCCTCCAGCAGAAGGTCCTGGATGGGGATGGGCTGTCTGTACACCTGGAAGCACTGACGCTCGTTTCTGCTCACGGGCCGGGTCAGAACCAGAACCTCCGTGAACAAGAACACGTGCAACTTCTGCGGAAAAGAGACAACAGAAACGTGGGGTTACATAAGAGCAAGTTACACCCGCAAGTGACAATAAAGGTGGGCTTTTAAATACTTATAGTTTATCTGTGAAGTGATTACGTAAGATTTCAAAGTTCAAAATGCCTCAAAATCAAGTTGACATTACAATATTAAAATAATTTAGGCATGTGATCAACTGTGATTTATCATATTTTGAATGTGCACTGTGTAACTTTTCTGGTGGAGAAATGCTTTTCTCCTGTTTAATGTCATACTGTGGACCAGAAAAGTTACACGGTGCACCTTTCTGCGATTTTCAGCTAAAATAACAGATGTGAGATGGTTTTATTCGTACCGTTCCGCTCTTGCTGCGGAGCTCCCCGTGGCACAGCAGGCTCTTACACTGCTCGATCCTCGGGTCCCTCTGCCTCTCGTCCAAATACTCCAGTTTGTCGATGTAGAACTGACACTCAGACTCGCCCTTCTTCAGGTCGATATCGGCCAGAACGTCCTGGATCAGACTGATCTGTGAAGAAGAGACAAAGATACATTTATATACAGATTCAAACAGTATGGAAAATGAGGATACAAAGTGATACTGCAGTAAGAGTAGTAGTAGAAATAGTACTTACAGCTTTCTCCAGGCTGGCTGCGTCGGGGTGCTCTGACGGGGTGTGTCTCAGGATCCGTTTGAGGAGCAGGGGGTACTTCACCAGACGAGACCGGGGGATGTCCAGAAAACTCCACAGGTCCAGTTTCCGGCTGAAGGGAGACTCCAAACATCTCTGAAGGAAGTCCTGCACCCGCGGGTCCTGCTTCCTCTGGTCCAGCAGGGCCTTCGCCGCCAGCTGGTTACTGCAGTAGTCTTTGTACGCGTTCAGTCGGGGCACCTGTGCCGGAGGAGGGACTCTCGTTAGGTTTAAAGCCGCATTGTGGAACACTCACAGTTAGGATGCCTGGTTTTCTAGACCAGGAATGGATCAGGACTAAACCAAGAAATATAAATCAAAAACTACAGCCTTTTTTCAATTCCTCTTTTCATTTGGTGGTGTGTTTGGATTTGAGTGTGGTGGTTTTGCAGTTCCTTACCCAGTTGACTACGATGTGTCCGATCTGGCCCACCGTCCCGTCCTCGGCTGTGGCCTTGGACAGCTGCTGGAGGAGGTCTTCATGAAGGGGGATGAACGCGTCCAAGTTTCCGAAGATGTGAGTCAGCTCCTCCTCGGACATGATGGACAGCTTCAGCATGGGGTCGTGGTACGCCTGAGAGGAGACGGAAAGTGGTCTCATTATTGTGATTTAAAGCTGCATTACGCAACTTTTCTGGAACAGGGTCTGCCACGTGCTTGTCTCTGTATTTATTGCTTTGCTCAGAATGTTGTACAGTCTGGCATTAAACATAGCTACGCCAAGTTAGGTTAGATCTATGAAAAGATGCCCCTTTTGTCCTACTCCTGTTCTTGTACTTTGATGTTGCAACATTGTAATTCCCCTCTGAGGGACAAATAAAGGTTATCTCATCGTCCCCAAAACAAAACATGATATCTGAAAGGCTTTTAAGTGAAGTTTGGGGGTATTTTTAGCTTGCACAATCTTCTAAAAATAACCGGCAGAAGTCCAGGAGCCAAAGCAAAGATGACCGGCGGCGTGTGTTTTTATAGCTGCTGGCGCGTACGAACCCGTTCTTCTGCCAGAGTCCTGATTTAATGTTAGCTTAAAGCTCTAGTACCCGATTCGTTCCCATGTTTCTAAAATCTGTCTCGTCTCAGTACATATCTTGTATAAACAGCTCTCGAGGTCAAAATAAGTCCGCCGTGTACTGCCTGCATCTAATTATAACGTGTTTTTTTGGTCCGATAATCAGGAAGTGTGTGTTAGCATGCTAGTTGTCATCATCCACGCTCTGAAAGTCGTTCTAAGCTCATCGTGGTGAACAATTACGATGCTCTGAACGCGTAAGGTGCCAAGTATTGTTAGCTTTACCGCAAACTCCGCTCCGGTCTCTAAAATTTATGAATAACTTTGGACCTCACTTCCAAGTTCTGTTTTTCACATTTATTTTAAGACCAAAATAAGTCCGCCGTGTACCGCCTGTGTCTAATTATAACACGTTTTTTTAGTCCGGTAATCAGGAAGTGTGTGTTAGCATGCTAGTTGTTATCATCCATGCTCTGAAAGTCGTTCTAAGCTCATTGTGGTGAACAATTACGATGCTCTGAACACGTAAGGTGAGCGAGGAAGAGCTTTGGACCTCACTTCCAACTTTCTTGTTTTTGAAGACGGTAAAAATGAGGTAGAGTGCCTTTAATAAAAGTTTCCCCTCCCTGTGGCTCACATGCCCTCCCGTTGGCGCAGAGGAGATTTAAACCCACCTTGCGTGCCAGCTGCAGATCCTCAATCAGGTCGTGCTCGCCGCGTGAGAGCTCGAATATGGCCTGAGGAGGAGAAGGGAGGAGAGCAGCCATTTTAGGAACCAGCCATGAATCAACAGCAACTTTTAAAGAGCAGCCAAAACAAAA
The DNA here is from genome assembly GCF_026225935.1 of Boleophthalmus pectinirostris. Taxonomy (NCBI): domain Eukaryota; kingdom Metazoa; phylum Chordata; class Actinopteri; order Gobiiformes; family Gobiidae; genus Boleophthalmus; species Boleophthalmus pectinirostris. The sequence goes on along the minus strand of NW_026571133.1, from coordinate 45,481,651 downwards.
CAGATGAGTTAGCTTGTCTTAATCGCGTGTTGGCTAAAATGCAGAGTACACAAGAGGGATGGTAAGATAGCCAAGATATTTTTTTAAATCAAGACTTTTAATGGTTTTATTATTAGTCTGTCTACATATCCAAAGTTCAAAACGCTAGAGATTGGGAGTTTTGTGGACTGAATTATCCAAATGATTCTAGTGAAGGTTTACAGAGTTAAGGTTTGTGTGTTAAAAATGTGTGAATGAAACAAAACAACTATATTTTTCACATAAATCAGAAAATAGCCTGATATATCCTGGTTTTGCGTCTCACCTCCTGCCTCTTGATCTCCTTGGCGGACAGCGTTCCTTTCTGGTGCAGGTCCAGGTTTTCGGACCAGAGGATGCTGTTCCGGCGTTTGGGGGGGGTGGGGGCGGAGGCCTTGGAGCAGGGTTTTTGGGGCGCGACCGGCGTTTTCCCATCGCCCCGAAAAGAGGCCTGAAGAGTAGACCAAAGACAGAAAGACAGAGGTCAGGTTTAGATCATTTTTAAGATTGGTTGCCCTTGCACGCATTTATCCAGGCTTGGGAAGTACACCGACTTGTAAACTCAATGTATCAGCAGTAGCAGTAGTAGTATCAGTAGTAGCAGTCGTAGTAGCAGCAGCAGCAGTAGTAGCAGTAGTAAATAACAGTAGTATTCTCACCTGGATGGTTTGGCCGAATCGCCGGACGGCCCCATTCTTGGGAGAGATGAGGTTGGCGAGCGACGTCACCCTGCCGACCGGTCGGACGCGCTTGTTACTGGGTTCCTACAGCAACACAGAGAGGATAGAGTTAGACCAACTGCTCTCGTTAAAGCCACATTCTGGTTTGTTTTGTACACATCGAAGGAGATGATTCTTAAAACCATTTTGTTGCATTTCGTACAATTTGAGTCACCGAATATGAATCTATATGTCGAGTGAAAACCAAAAACTAGACCATATCAAACCAGGACTAAACCAGGACTAAACCAGGTCCAAACCAGGTCCAAACCAGGTCCAAACCAGGTCCAAACCAGGTCCAAACCAGGTCCAAACCAGGTCAAGATTGGTTCAACACTGGGTCAAAACCAGGACTAAACCAGGACTAAACAGAAATAAAACAACAAACAAAAACATGGCCAACCACCAGCCTTTTGAAAACACAAATGCTCATATTATATTACACTTAAACCTCAAAATATTTTATGAACTACGTTTACTTAATTGAAAACCAGCACAAATAATCCCAGTTGTCTGTCAGTGTAACACGAGGATTTAAAGAAGGACCAGGAGACAGAGAGACGGCCGGCCCCACACATGGACCAACAGCTGCCGGATCCGTACCGGGTCTTAAACCAGGTCCGGACTCCGGCTTGCTCCTGGTCTTTTGGTGGGTCTTCAGGGGAGGGGAGATGGGATTGGAGGAATGCCAGGAATGCCTATGACCTCCTCTCAGCTGTTCCATGCACTCCCCCCCAACCCCCTCCCCTAACGCTAACACGAGTGACCGGACAGGCGCGGCGACGGCTACCAAAAGCTAGCGCCCAATTTGTCACATGGTTTTTAACACCTTTGGGGACTTAGCCTCGGAGCAAATGCGAGCTATTAAAAGTGGCATATGTTTGCGACAAGAAAAACACGCCACAAATTGTCACTTGGAATCCGGATTACGCAGAGATTTCTACTGATTTTGAGAATTTAAGAAGAATTTTAGAGTCTGAAACAACTGTAATACATGCTGACATAGTGTTGATGATTGTTGAAGTTCATTTATAGTTTCATAGTTATTAAAAACACTCTTTCTTTAGCCAAATTATGGTGATTTCAACATTAAATAGTAGTACTTTCTTGATTTTAAACACATTCAGGAAAGGTTCTGCTCTGTTCTGTCAATGGAACTTATTAGTATCGAAACCTGCGAAAATAAGGATCTATTTTGGATACCGGCTTCAGTATCAATTAGTGTCTGATTCTCGATACTCTTGACGACCCTGCGATGGCTCTAGTGTTCTCTAATAATGCAGTAATAGTACCTTTTACCCCGGGCCTCCTGTGTGTTTACCTTTCGTGGGGCATTAGAGGCAGAGCGGAGCTTTTATGACCGTGACTAGTCGGGGCAGGTTGTTCTTTGAGCTTTGAGCCTTCGCGTGAGAATGGACTGCACCTGGGTTTCTCCCTTCCCCCACCACCACCGCCGCCTCCCTCTCTCCTTCTCTCCCTCTCTTTTTCTCTCTCTCTCTTCTACGAGCTCCCGTCTTCAGCCTCGAGCTTTTTTCAGAAATGAGAGAAGGGTCTGGCAGTGGCCCAACAACAACGAAAATCAGAGGTAATGATTTCCACTGCTGGGAAAAAAGCCGAAGATTTTAAAGTTAATTTACCAGACATAACTCTCCGCAAATGCACACTAAAACCTCACTAACATGTTAAAGTTACACTGTGGAACTTTTATTTGTGTTTTCTTTTAATTCAAAAACCAAATTCTTGTCTCAAAATTATCCCGGTAAAGTTTCAAAGTGTGGTATTAAAAGTATCTTGCATTCATTTCGTTGCAGTTTTTTCTAGCCAAAACTTTCGGATTGTGATTGGGAGCAGGCTCGCCCCTCCACAGATCTGACCTGTAACTTGGCCCCGGACCAGGAAAGCTACACAGAATTTTAAAGAGCTCGTATTACGTTATTTCCAAGGTCTCTGTTATAATGTTTGCTCATCACAAACAGACCTGGAGTTGTGTTTTTCGTTTCATTCACACATGTTTAAACACACAAATCCTTCTTCTCTCAAACTGAAAACACTCAGTTCCACTTTGTGATGTCATGCAGGAAGTACAGGAAGTGCGATGTAGACAGACTAAAATAAAAGAATAAAAAGTTACTCAAACGTGTGAATGAAACAAAACAAAACACAACTCCAGGTCTGTTTTTGAGGAGGGAACAACTTTAGAACTCGTCTTAAAGCTCACAAGAGTCATTTTTGCGCGATATATGAACTTTAAAAAGTAAATCTTGCCAAAAAAAACATTCATAGTGCCATTTGAAAGTGGCAGTTGCAGCTTTGAAGTTGACATGTGGCAGTGATTTGAACACAGCTCCACTTCTGGGCTCAGGGTTATTGCTTTGCTCGGTGAAAACCAGGGCCAAACCAGACCACAAACCTACATTTCCTCTTGACCCAGACCAAAGACGGGTTTCACTTTTTTTTTTTTCCCCCCTCTGCTTTTTTGCGACGCTTCAGCAAAATTCAGCGAACAGAGCCACAGCTGTTTTACACATCAGCAAACGCCCGGCTCAGACTGACACTGCGAAAAAGTGAAAAGTGCAGCTCCAGCAACGTTTCAGTGACTCAAATGAAGAACAGTTTGTGTTTTTAGACTTAACTTCACTCAAGATCAATCATCTACCAACACAACCAACCTCTCTGTACTTCAACTCACAAAATAAAAGTACTAGTAGTAGTAATAGTAGTAGTTGTAGTAATAGCAGAAGTAGAAGTAGTACTAGTTGTAGTAGTAGTAGTAGTAGTAGTAGTAGACACAGTAGAAGTAGTAGTGGACACAGTAGAAGTAGAAGAAGTTGTTGTTGTAGTAGTAGTAGTTGTACCAGTAGTAGTAGAAGTAGTGGAAGCAGTAGTAGTTGTAGTTATAGTAGTTGTACCAGTAGTTGTAGAAGTAGAAGTAGCAGCACTAGCAGTAGTAGCAGTAGTAGTAGTAGTAGTAGTAGCAGTACTAGCAGTAGTAGTAGTAGTAGTAGGAGTTGTAGTAGAAGTTGCAGAAGTAGTTGTAGTAGGAGTAGTAGCAGTAGCAGTAGTATTAGTAGTAGAAGTAGCAGTAGAAGTAGCAGAAGTAGTTGTAGTAGTAGTAGAAGTAGTACTAGCAAGATTTTTAAGTTACTTTAATGAAGATGATTTGAGTAGATTTAACTTGAAAACATGAAGTAGAATGTTGTTTTTAGTTTTAGTCATTTGAAGTTTTTGCAGTGCACAGGCAGAAAACAGATGTGAGTGAGCCCTCTGGTGGCGGACAGAGGAACAGCACAGACATTCCTCCACACTCCAAACACAGTACACCTGAATTCACAGCTGGAGCTTCCAAAAGCAATACTGGAAAAGTGTGAGAGGCCGTTCCATTGTTCAAAGAAAGACAAAAGAGAGAGAGAGAGAGAGAGACGGAGAGAAAGAGAAACCATCAACAAAAGTTTTAGCTCAAGTTTCAGTCCAAACGCATGTCTGGACTTCAGCCGTTCTCAGGCTGCACTGGGTCAAAAAGTCAAACCTGGCAACTCGCTTCACTGCAACTTTTAGAAAACTTCTCAATTTATTCGGATCGCTTCTTCTTTTTGCAGATTTTTTTACTGTCACTCAAAGTCACATTTCGGAAACGCACTTCCTAAAAAGCCACAAAATACGGAACGGTGAAGTTTGGCAAAAGTACAGCTAAATGAAAGTTGAACTGAATCTTTGCTGCGTTGAGTTTCATGAACGAAAACTCGAATCTTAACGCTTTGTTGACCCGGCTGCTGCTCCCTGCTGCTTCACCTCGCAGGGAGTCCAGACTCTAGCTTTGCATAATTAAAAGACAGGAAACCGGGAATACGCGAAACTGTCGGAAGAGTTCATTCTCAGATGAACTTGTAGAAACTTAAAAAAAAAAAAAAAACTGAATGCAGCAATCTCACTATCTTAAAGTCCAAAAGGTTCCCTGATAACGCCGAGGTTTGATTGCTTCAGTGGAACTCGGTGACTCCATGTGGTTAAACATTGACACAAACTCGATACGTGACGAGAGAAATGGCGAAATCGCTCCAGAAATAAGCAGATAAATCAAAACTTTAAAGGTTTAATATTGCAATTTTTCTCGTTGGGGGTGTGATGTTCCACAGTGTGACTTTAAACAGCTCTACTTTGCATTTATACAGTTACAAGTGGTTTTAGAACATTGAAACGAACCGCAGATCTGACCTGTAACTCTGTCTGTTTTGGGCTCCTTGCAGGTAAAAAAGGTTTAATGCCGTACTGTGGAACATTCCGGACAATGCAATAACATCTCCACAGCAAGAAAAGCTACGCGGTGCAGCTTTAAACCCGTTGTTCTCACCTCGAGTTCTTTGCTGGCTTGGTTCTGGCTGTCAATCACTTGCAAAGTCCTTTTAATTGGCACCAAAGTTCCAAGCTCATCGTAAGACACCATCGCTTTGGGAATGATATCCGGAAAATCACCTTTATCCCAAATAGAATCCACCGTGCTGCAAAAATGTGGAACCAAAAGAGTAAAAATCGAAAAGATAAATGAGTAAAGTGGAGGCGAGCGGGCCCCGCGGTGACAGGGGCGCACCTGACGCTGCGGCTGCGGGGAGTGTGAGTGTGTGAGTCTGCAGAAGCACCGCGCCGGGACGCATTTATAGAGACGCAAAAAAAAAAAAAAAAAAGGAGGGAGCAGACGGAGGAGAGGAGGAGCCAGACAGACCCGAAACGGCCCACGTGGAGGGAGAGGAGGGAAATACAGACAGAGAAGGAGGGAGGAAAACAGAGAGAGGGAAGGAAGGAGGGAGGGAGGAAGAGGGGAAGGAGAGGGAGAAGAGATAGAAAACTATATATATAAAGAGAAGGAAGAGGGGAGAAAAAAAAAGAGAGAGAGGAAGGGAGAAAGAAAAGGGGGAGAGGAGGGGAGGAAGAAGAGAAAAACAGGGGGAAGGAGGGGGGAAACAGAGAGGGAAGGAAGGAGGGAGGGAGAAAGAGGGGAAGGAGAGGAAGAAGAGAGGAAAGAGATAAAAATCTATATACATAAAGAGAAGGAAGAGGGGAGAAAGAAAAAAGAGAAAGGGAGGGAGAAAGAGAAGGGGTAGAGAGGGGGAGGAAGGACAGAGAAAAAACAAGAGGAGAGGGAGGAGGGAGAGGAGGGAAAGAGGAGAGAGATAGGGGGGAGGAGGGAGGGAAAGAAAATATAGACAGAGAAAGAGGGAGGAAAACAGAGAGGGAAGGAGGGAGGGAGGAAGAGGGAAAGGAGAGGAAAGAGATAGAAATCTATGTGTGTATATATATATATATATATATATATATATATATATATATATATATATATATATATATATAATATAAAGAGAAGGAAGAGGAGAGAAAGAAAAAAATAAAAAGGGGGGAGGGAGGAAAACAGAAGGAAGGAGAAAGAACGGGGAGAGGAGAGAGGGAGAAAGACTGAGGAAAGGAGAGAGGGGAGAGGGGGGAGGAGGGAAAGAGGAGAGGGAGGAAAACAGAAGGAAGGGTGAGAGAGGGAAGAAGAGAGAAAGGGTAGAGAGGGGGAGGAAGGAGGGAAAGAAAATATAGACAGAGAAAGAGGGAGGAAAACAGAAGGAAGGAGGGAGGGAGAGGAAGAAGAGAGTAAAGATAGGAAAGAGGAGAGAAAGAAAAAATAAAGAGTGGGGAGGGATGAAAACAAGGAAGGAGAAAAAGAAAAAGGGGGAGAGGAGGGCAGGAAGAAGAGAGAAAACCAGGGAATGAGAGAGAAAGGGTAGAGAGGGGGAGGAAAGAGAGAAAAACAGGAGGGGGAGAGGAGACAGAGGAGAGAGAGAGAGAGAAATATAGACAGAAAGAGGGAGGAAAACAGAGAGGGAGGGAGGCAGAAAGAGGGAAAGGAGAGGAAGAAGAGAGGGAAGAGATAGAAATCTATATAAAGAGAGGGAAGAGGAGAGAAAGAAAAAAGAGGGGAGGGAGGAAGAAAGGAGAAAGAGAAAAGGGGGAGAGATGGGGAGGAAGAAGAGAGAAAAACAGGGGGAAGGAGAGAGAGAAAGGGTAGAGAGGGAGGAGGGAGAGAAAAAGTAGAGTGAGGAAGGGAGATGGAGGAAAACAGTAAGAAGGGGGGAGGAGAAACAGGAAAGGAGAGAGAGAAAGGGTAGAGAGAAAAGAAAAACAGGAGGGGAGAAAGAAAGAAAAGAGGGGGAGGAGGGAGAGACACAGGGAAAAAGAGGCAGCAAAAAAGGGAAGTAGAGAGAAATCGAGGGATGGAGTAGAAAGAAGAGAAGGAGGGAGAGAGACAAAGGGGGTGAGGGAGGAGAGGGATCGAGAGAAGGAGGGAGGGAACGAATAGGAAAAAGAAAGGGGAGAAAATAGGGAGAGGGAGGGAGGGTGAAGCAGGTGAAGAGAGGCAGAGTGAAGGATGGAGAGAAAAGAGGGGCAGAGAGAGAGGAGAGGGAAGAGAGACAGGTGTAGAGGGACAGAGCGAGAGAAAGAGGAGGGGAAGACAGAGAAAAAAGAAGTAGAGAGTGGGGGAGGGGGGGGGGGGTGAGAGAAAAGGAAGATCCAGAGAGAGGGAGAGAAAAAAGAAAACACACACAGAAAGAAAGTAGAGAGTGAGGGAGGAAAAGAGGAAAGGGAAGAGTAAAAGTTGTAGAGGGAGAGAGAAAGGAAAGACACACATGCACAGAAAGAGAGAGAAAGAAAGGGGGAGGAAAAGGGAGAGAAGAGGGAGGAGTAAAGGTTGTAGAGGGAGAGAGAAAGGGAAGACACAGAGAGAGAGAGAGAGAGAAAAAGAGAGAGGGAGGGGGGAGGAAAAGAGAAGACACACAGAGAGAGAGAGAGAGAGTAAGGAGAAAAAAAAAGAGATCAAGACAGTATAGAGACATGATGCGTCACGTCTGTGCAGTCACTTTCACGAGAATCTGTTTACATGTTCTGTCTGGGAGCTCCGGCCGCTCTGATTGGCTGATGACACTGATGACATCACAGACTCACACACCAGAGCAGACGCTCGCTCGCTCTCTCTCTCTCTCCACAATCACATGGGAATACAGTCCAACTTTTTATTTATTTTAAGATTAATATTCAAGGGAAACACACAAGGAAACGATTTAAAGACGCAGAAAAATAAAGAGGAATGTAAGTGCACACGCTGTGCTCTGCTCAGAAAATGACCGTCATTTAAGGACAAAATGCGTAATTAAATACAAATAATAATTCTTCTCTCTGTTCTGTAGAAATGTGCTGGTTTTTAAGTAAAATGCATCAAAAGTCACATTTGATTCACATTTTTCCTTGCCAAGTTAAAGGTGCATTGTGTAACTCCATGCACATGTTATTTGTTCATCTGGAAAGTTTCACACTATGGCATTAATTAAACCTTTCTGTCTTCATGGAGACCAAACCAGAGCAAGTTACAGGTCAGATCTGTGGAGAGGTGACCCCGCTCATAGTTGTTTTTTTTTTTGATGCATTTTTAAGCTGTAAAACCACCTGTAATAAAATAAAAGTAAAGTCGAGCTGTTTAATGTCACACTGTGGAACATTCCAGACAGAGTGATGACGTATCCATAGAGACAAGCAGGTGAGGGATCCCCAAACTAAGAGTGGGCGATATCTCGATATTTGAAATATATCTCAATATTTTTTAAACTCGATTTGGATTCTGACATATTGTATACACTAGGGATGGGCATTCGATGAAATTTTCTTAATCCATCGTCTGAAGAATTAACGATCAATTATCGATTAATCATTAACATTTTTATATTAAAATGATCATCATTATTATTACTATCTGCACTACTAATCTGCATAAATAAATTCAACTTTACGACATATAAACCGTAACCACTCTAGAGCCACATCAGCTGTTTGACATTAGAATGTGTTTAATTCAGTTTTGTTCAAATCTCACAGAAACAAAACTTAAAACTGCATCACTAATTTGCATAAACTAAGTGAAGATAAAACTCCAGCTCTTGTGTCGCTGATGTGGTTCAACTTCTGTTGGATTAAAAGACATGACTCAGGTGAATACAGGTTAGTGTGACCAGATTTGTGTTTGTCAAAACCAGGACAGCGTACGGGGGGAGGGGGGCGGGGCCTCGTCATCCACATTGAGCGACTCTCACCTGGTAAAACTTTTTCCCACTGGACACAGAGACATATGTGCTGCTTTTACACTGTTTGGTCACGACACACACAGCAACCTACATTCGGTTTGTCGATTAAAATTAAAGTAATCGATGAAATTCTTAATAATCAATTATCGATTAATCGACTAATCATGCCCATCCCTAGTATATATGGATATAATACTTCTATTCAATTCTGATTTTGCCGCGTCGTTTGTTTGTCTTCTCTGTGCGTCTCCGCCTCCCTGATTTTGCTGCTTGTGTCTCATTCACTCGTCACTATCGCCGTGAACGCCCAAAGTTGGTGCCAGTGAAAAGCTTCAAGCAGCACAAAACTTTTCCACCATTTACAGACAAAATCACCAGCAGCACATCCTCTGTCACAGAGAGAACACTCATATGAACACTGAGTCTGTCCTTTAGTCCGACAGAAGCTGAACCACATCAGCGACACAAGGAAAGAACTGTTTATGCAAATGAGACATGTGGTTTTAATTTTTGTTTCTGTAAAACATAAACACATGTGACAAAACTGAATTAAACACATGATAATGTCAAACAGGCTGATGTAGCTCTAAGGTCGTTATGTTTATATGTTGTAAAGTTTAGTAATGTAAAGTTTATTTATGGGTCCGGTCAAGCAGTAACGGAGGGAAACGGTCAGATTTTTGACATTCAAATGTCTCTTATTCAGAAACTAGAGGGACTATTGAAATAAGTAAAGTATCAGAATGTAGGAAAGAGTTACACTCCAACAGGGTCAAGTTAAACCTGTGATATTCTTTCAAGTTGTTGACAAAAAATAAAAAAAAACTCATGTTGGTAACGGAGGGAATGAAATATGCAGCACTTTTTGGACAATAAATCCAAACAGTGATAACTCTTGGTTCTCACTTCCATATCCTTAACAAACTGGTTTGAATATTTGCTTCATATAGTTTTCTACCATATGGTACAAGATTAGGTTGAAAAACCTCTTACTTTTTGACTCATTAGATTTTTTATTAAGAAAGGTCATGGTAACGGAGGGAAAAGTAACAGAGGGAAAATTGTACAAACAAGTAGAAGGTGCAGGATTTTACATCATTTGTCAACTTTTTTCTTCCGAATACTTTAATATTACTTCAAAATGAAAGGAAACTATTTCTATAAAATATGTCAGTCCTTCCAAGCTAATTTTTATCATTTTAAATACTTTTTTTTTGAAAAATCATGTACCTTCATCAACAGTTCAAAGATGGAATAACACAAGATATGATGAAATACATCCATTTATTGACATGATTTGCAGGTCTTTGAAATTTGGGAAATAATTTTTGTTCCATGTTTCATACATGGTCTGTTTAAAACATATGGAACTTTAGAACCAAAAATGGTACAGAAAAAAGGTCAACAGTTTCATAAACTAGAGTACATATGTATCTGTTCAATACATTTTTATATCAGATGCATTCACTTGAACTTTTGGCCTTGATGTTTACTTCTGCCTGTCTGGCCCCATATGTAGAAGATTTTAATGAATAATCTGCTGCAGTGTCACTTGTACAATAGTGTTTGGAAACGTTGGGTTTGATCTGCAGTGGATTGTGGGAAACCTCAGAGCTCCTCACTGCTGGAACATGGATCTGTTCAAATAATGAACCTCCTGAGCTTCATCTGCTAAAGGAGCTCAAGGTTATTGTACAGTAAACAGAGTTAATGCAAAGATGAGCTTGAGTTGAGTTGTTTTATTTATGAATGAAAAGAAGGAAATATGTATTATTTATTTTATTTTACAATTAAGTTAAATGATTATTTATATAATTAGGGATTTTTTATAATCTTAAATGTGGCAGAAGCTCTTTGTTCCTACATAAACTGCCTTCTGCACTTCAATACAAAAAACACATTGTGGAATTTGGCAGATTTGTTTTTGCAGGAGTTTTGGGGGTTTATTTTTCCTGTACAGATATAGAGATATAGCAAAATATATCGAGATGTATTTTTTACTCCATATGATCCAGGAATAAATTAACTACTAACGCTACGATGACATAAGACGTTAGAGAACGCTCCAATAGAAACGCACTGTCAGATTTGTAGACACACAGAGAGAGAGAGAGTAAGGAGAAAAAAAAAGAGATCAAGACAGTATAGAGACATGATGCGTCACGTCTGTGCAGTCACTTTCACGAGAATCTGTTTACATGTTCTGTCTGGGAGCTCCGGCCGCTCTGATTGGCTGATGACACTGATGACATCACAGACTCACACACCAGAGCAGACGCTCGCTCGCTCTCTCTCTCTCTCTCCACAATCACATGGGAATACAGTCCAACTTTTTATTTATTTTAAGATTAATATTCAAGGGAAACACACAAGGAAACGATTTAAAGACGCAGCAAAATAAAGAGGAATGTAAGTGCACACGCTGTGCTCTGCTCAGAAAATGACCGTCATTTAAGGACAAAATGCGTAATTAAATACAAATAATAATTCTTCTCTCTGTTCTGTAGAAATGTGCTGGTTTTTAAGTAAAATGCATCAAAAGTCACATTTGATTCACATTTTTCCTTGCCAAGTTAAAGGTGCATTGTGTAACTCCATGCACATGTTATTTGTTCATCTGGAAAGTTTCACACTATGGCATTAATTAAACCTTTCTGTCTTCATGGAGACCAAACCAGAGCAAGTTACAGGTCAGATCTGTGGAGAGGCGACCCCGCTCATAGTTGGTTTTTTTCGATGCATTTTTAAGCTGTAAAACCACCTGTAATTAAATAAAAGTAAAGTGGAGCTGTAGAGCCATTTTCTGAGTCTTTTCAAATCACTGTTAATTCTTTGCAGTGACTTCACGCTGGGGGTGTTCTACATGTATGTCTAAGGCGGAATATGTTCAGCAGTCTCCATGGTGACGCAATGCACACTTTGGCAAACACAGACAGAAAAGTTTTAAGATGTGTTTTTACGCAGAGACAGTAAATGATGCGATTAAAAGTGCAGAGTGTAAATGTTTTGCCAACGCTTTTCTCCATAGAGACATTATTTCGTTGTCTGGAATGTTCCACAGTATGGCATCAAACCTTTCTATCTTCATGGAGACCAGACCAGACCAAGTGACAGGTCAGATCTGTGGAGAGTCGCCCCCGCTCACAGTCACAATGTCTGTTTTTCTTGGTATTTTTAAGCTGTAAAACCACCTGTAATTAAATAAAAGTAAAGTCAAGCTGTTCAATGTCACACTGTGGAACATTCCAGACAGAGTGATGACGTATCCCCAAACTAAAAGTTACACAGTGCAGCTTTATTAATAATACACATTTAAAAGAAGCCTGGATGTCGTCTGGACATGTTTTAGTCCAAGTGTCAAAAAGTTAAAATTCACATTTTATATTTTTTTGTTGAAATGTGTGAAATGTCCCAAGACTGTCTGCTTCTACTTTTAAGTGTTTCATAGTTCAAAAACATCAGGAACTGTGCAGTTAGCTTTCTAGGAAAAAAAAACAAAACAAACTATTCTCTTTGCACTTTTTCACTTATCGCTCTTATCTGCTCCATGGAACATAAGTGACGTAAGCAGTGACTAAGGACGAGCATTCGATGAAATTTTATTAATCGATTGTCGGGAGAATTAGCGATTTTCGATTAATCATTAACCTTTTCATATAATCATCATTGTGTATCATCATTATTATTATTATTATTTTACAACACATAACTTTACGACATAAACCATAACCACTCTAGAACCACATCAGCCCGTTTGACATTACAATATGTTTATTTCAGATTTGCACAAGTCTCACAGAAACCAAAATTAAAACCGCTAATTTGCATAAACTAAGTGAAGGAAAAAAAAAAAAAAAAAAAAAAAGCTCTTGTGCACTGATGTGGTTCAGCTTCTGTTGGACTAAAGGACACAGTGACTCAGTGGAATATAGACGTTCTCTCTGTGACAGATGATGTTCTGCTGATGGTGAGTCTGTTCTGTGTTTGTCATGATGTTTTCAGAGATCAGACATGTGCAAGTTTAACACAGATGCAGCGGGAACGGGAATGAAAATGAAAATTCTTTGCGGGAGTGATGTGTTATTGTCCCAACAACACATAAAAAACAGATTTTATAATAAGGCAACTTGCAAACAGAAACAGTAAAGTTAGAGATTAAAAATGAGATTAATGTGATTAAAAAATATAACACACTAAATATGACTGTAATTAATTAATCACAATTAATGCGATCATTTGACACCCCTTGGTATAAGGTCAAAATACGTCCTCTGTGTTCTGTCTGCATCTCATTTTAAGTGTTTCATAGTTTGATAATCAGGAACTGTGTGGTTAGCATGCTAGAAAACAAAACAAAAAACTAATTGTTCTCTTCTCACTTTTTCACAGATCCGTCTTATCTGCTGCGAGGAACTTAAGTGATGTAAGCAGTGACTTTAATTCCCTTCAGAATTTCATCTCATCATCCTCTAGAAATACATTTTCACATGATTAGAGCTGCACAATATGAGAAAAAAATACAATGTTCCATAACTGTGCTTTATTATTGTGATGTTTTTACTTTTTGGCACAAGAAGTTCAGTTCAATTACAACAACAACAACAAAAGTCCAGGCCTTCATTCACTAATCAAACTGGGTCAAAAAAAAAACTGCACTATGTGACTAACTAATTTTAGTTTGGGAGTCCATCACCTGTTTGTTTCTATGGAGATGTCCTCCCTTTGCCTGGAATGTTCCACAGTGTGACATTAAACAGCTCGACTTTACATTTATTCAATCACAGGTGTTTTTAGAGCTGAAAAATACGTAGAAAAACAGACATTGTGACTGAGAGTGGGGTCGCCTCTCCGCAGATTTGACCTGTAACTTGGTGTGGTTTGGTCTCCTTGATCTCCACGTAGAAAAGTTACACAATATATCTTTAAAGCTGCATTATGTAACTTTCTGGTGTAGTAATTTTGGAAGTCTCCTTGTTTATTTCTTGCAGGTTTTGAGCAGCGTTTCTGCTTGAGTTTTTGAGTGACATTATAATAATAAATGCTTTTTCTTTTTTGTCTTGTGGTAAGTTTGCCAGTAATTTGTTGCTATTATGAAGTTAGTGTGTTTATGTTGTTGTAAACTGTCTTTTTAAAGTTGCACTGTGTAACTTTTTGGTTTAGGGTCCGTCTTTACATTTATTCAAATACAGGTGGTTTTGTAACTCTAAAAGTTCTAGAAAAACAGACATTCTGACGTGAGTGGGGTCGCCTCTCCACAGATCTGACCTGTAACTTGTTCTGGTTTAGTCTTCATGAAGATTGAAAGGTTTAATGTCATACTGGTCACGTTTACATGATGTTTTAAAATTTTGAATTAATTGTTCTGAATTAAATAGAGTTTAAATATTCTCCTTGGAGTTTACATGGAAATAATTATTCTGAATTGAGGTTTACATGGAAAACTCATTACATCGTCTTTATTTAATTCTGCTCAGTGTCTGGGGGTGGGGAAGGTTCTGATTGGACAGAGACACAATTTGTATTCATGTCTTTGGGAAGAAAACACACATTTCAGCTGCTACCAGCTTTTCTGTCATCTCGGTTTGTCGTTACACCACGAACACAAACATGATCCAAACTTGTTCCACAGTGGTTCTGATGAGAATTGTGCAGCAGTTGGAGAATTGTCTCATCAAGGTCTGTGCACCCCGAAGTAATTCACTGCCAAAACGCTAGGGGGCGACGATATCTGTCCATTCATATATACGGTCTGTGTGTACGACCCGCAGACGTATAATCTCTGAAAAGTTGAACATGAATCATCTCTAACACGACAAAAGCACAGAACAGACTCACCATTAGTACAACATCCCTCTGTCACAGAAAGACACTCATATTCCACTGAGTCGTGTTCTTTTTAAGTCTGACGGAAGCTGACCACGTACCAGGAGCGAGCTGTTTCATGAGTGCTTAGTTTATGCAAGTTATCCATGCGGTTTTAAGTTTCGTTTCTGTCAAACGTAAACACATATGCGCAAAGCTGCATTAAACACATTATTTCTCAATATAAACTGAAAGAAAGAAATGTCGACAGGAAATGTCTGTAGAGCGGAGGACCAATCACAGCTCTTATCGTCTGCGTCGCTTCCCCTGCTGTCTGCGGCGTTTTGTAGTTAGAACATTTCGGAGGTGCACGTCGGTCGACGCAGAGGCTCTGTGTAGGGGGTACGTGTCGACGCAGACTCTCTGCGTCATGACGCAGATGATTTGACACTGGACCGTAAACTGGCCTCGAGTGTGAGGCTGCTCTACCTCAGCCCACTCCCACATCCCGCTCACAAATCCAAAGAGACGTGGAGGAAAGTCCAAAGTCAGGACTGGTGGAGCCGGATCGTCTGGATCGCGTCAGAAGGACGACACAACGAGCATGAACTGAACCATCGACATTATTTTTAACAAGAATAAATATGAAACATGATCCAGGAAGAAATTCATTTGGCTTTAAAATCTTTACTTTCCATCTCTTTACTACTTTAATCTTGACTTCAAAATTAAGTTGAATTCCAAATAATCATTAGGAATTAAGTGTTTACATGGACTTAAAGCAAAATGTATTTTTATTCAGAATAAAATGTTTATTCTGAATTAAAGCGCTTATGTAAACATGGCAACAACTCAAAAGCTTTTGACGTTTGACGGACCCTCGCAGAAACTACACAACGCACTTTTACATTAAGATAAACAAACAGGTTTCACATTTAACAATATTTTTAGGAATGTTACGGATGTTTTGGATGTTACACGGAGTTCAGTCGTATCCAGAATTATGTCATGTAACCTACTAATGCTACGATGACATAAGACGTTAGAGAACACGCCAATAGAAACGCACTGTCAGATTTGTAGACACACAGAGAGAGAGAGAGGGAGAAAAAAAGAGATCAAGACAGTATAGAGACATGATGCGTCACGTCTGTGCAGTCACTTTCACGAGAATCTGTTTACATGTTCTGTCTGGGAGCTCCGGCCGCTCTGATTGGCTGATGACACTGATGACATCACAGACTCACACACCAGAGCAGACGCTCGCTCGCTCGCTCTCTCTCTCCACAATCACATGGGAATACAGTCCAACTTTTTATTTATTTTAAGATTAATATTCAAGGGAAACACACAAGGAAACGATTTAAAAACGTACAAAAATAAAGAGGAATGTAAGTGCATTAGAAAAAATAATAACATGTGCATGGAGTTACACAATGCACATGTTATTATTTTTTCTAATAAATGTTTCATGTTTACTTTTTGGTTGGGGGGCCGTCGCCTGTCATTAAACAGCTCTACTTTAAATTTATCCAGTTACAGGTGGTTTGTAACTCAAAAAGTTCTAGAAAAACAGACATTGTGACTGTGAGCGGGGTCGCCTCTCCACAGATCTGACCTGAAACTTGATTTGGTTTGGTCTCCATGAAGATAGAAAAGTTTAATGTCAAACTGGTCACGTTTACATGATGTTTTTGAATTCTGAATTAAATAGTTTGGAATTAAAATATTCTCCTTTGAGTTTACATATAATAATAATTCTGAATTGAGGTTTACATTGAAACTCAACGTGTGGAGGTGAGGAAGGTTGTGATTGGACAGAGACACCAACGGATTTATGTCTTTGGGACGAAAACACACAGCCAAAGATGTTCATTTTGTTTTCTTATATACTTCAACTTCTTAGGTTCTTTGTAAAGACAATACAGTAGAGTGTATTTACCTTGTTGACATGTTTCTGCTGCTGCGAGCCATCTTCAGAACTGTCCCAGGTGTTGGTGGTGACGTGTCGTATATCAGCTGTTGTTACTTCCTGTGGGCGTGGTCAGTCTGATGGACCTGGCAGGTCGCTCAGAATGACCACGCCTCCCGTCGCCTGGTGTTCTCTGGAGGAGGGTGTCCCAGGTGTGTGAAAGAAGGAACGCTCCGTCATCACGGTTAATGCTGTCCGTGCCTCGTTTCCTGATCATTCCTCCTGATCCTCGTCACTGGATCAGAAAACAACAAGTTCAAACGCTGGATCAAGGAGGACATTGAAATCAGGAAACGAGGCACGGACAGGATTAACCGTGATGACGGAGCGTTCCTCCTTTCACACACCTGGGACACCCTCCTCCAGAGACACCGGACGACAGATGGACCTGCCAGGTCCATCAGGCTGACCACGCCTACAGGAAGTAACAACAGCTGATATATGACAAGTCACCACCAACACCGGTGACAGTTCTGAAGATGGTTTGCAGCAGCAGCCGAAACATGTCAACAAGGTAAACACACTTTACTGCATTGTCTTTAAAAAGAACCCAAGAAGTTAAAGAAAACACACACTTCAGCTGCTACCAGCTTTTCTCTTATCTCAGTTTGTCGTTACGCCACAAACACAAACATGATCTAAACTTTTCCCACAGTGGTTCTGATGATAATTGTGCAGCAGTTGGAGAATTCTCTCATCACACTTTATGTCTGTCGGCTGAGGAGGAGAAGGGAAGAGTGTCAGAGAAGAGAGGAAGAAGACAAAGTGAGTGTGAGCTGCTCTACCTCAGCCCACTCCCACATCCCACTCACAAATCCAAAGAGACATGAATGAAAGTCCGAAGTCAGGACTGGTGGAGCTGGTGTGAGATGGTATATTGACCCCGGGGTGAACACACCGCTATAGTAAAGTGACCCCCCCCCCCCATATTATTTTGACTACTCTTACTTTTTTCTTTAGTAGTTACTTATCTGATCATTATTTTTCATGTCATTGACTTTGATTATATGCTGTTACATATTCATGAACTTTTAAGGTATTTTAAGGAATGTTTTGATGGAGAACGACTTGATATTTTGTGTAAATGTAACATATTTTTTTTAAATTGCATATACAGAGTAATCTTGTCACTTTTTATATTGTATTTTACATTGTTATGGTTTTTAGATTGCTCTGTTCAGATAATCCACATGTAATTTGAAGTGAAGTTATTGATTACAGAAACCATTTAACAAATCTTCTCATATCTCCTATTTAACTACTCAGTTGATCAGCTCTGTCTATTGGAACAAGATTCCAAATCATTAAACATCACTTTGATTAACCAACTCATTAATAACGACTTGTCTCATTTTCAGTAAAATATGTTTAAACAACTAACTCATTTTTAACATTCAAAAGTTATAATCCACATAAAAAATGCATCTGAGTTCTTCAAAAAACACTTAAATTTTTCTTTTCTGTCCATCTTACCTTCAGCAATACTTTGTTCCATTTTCATCACAATACTCTCTCAGACAATTAGACCATCCTTCCTTTGTAGTACCCAGGACCTCCAGAGTCACTGGACGAAGAGCGTTCAGCGTCAAAGCTCCATCAGACTGGAACAATTTGCCAAACTCTGTGCTCCACATCATCATTCCATATGTTTAAGAAAGACTTATTCATTCATCTTAAAACACAATGTGATGCTTTTAGTGACGGATCTGTTTGGTTGTTATATTAACGTTTCTCTATGTTTATGTTTAATGTCTGAGTCTATGTATTTTGTCTTATCGTTCTGTGTTTCTGTTTATTAGATATGTTGTTTTGTTTTGCTTGTTTGTATTTTTGTGACTTGTTGTATTCTTTGGATGAGAAGGATCCCCGTCGAAAACGAGGTGACTCACCTCAAGGGGCTTTTCCTTAATAAAAATAAACGTACTGTAAATATGTCAATATGTTTTAATTTGCAGATATAGTATTAATATTCAAAGTTTTTCTATAGAATTCAAAGTTCTTTATTAATAAAATATAGATTTTCTTGGGGGGGGGGGTCAATATTCTATAAGGGGGTCAACAGACCAGAATAGGATTCAAAACACTATATGGTATGTTGACCCCGGGGTCACCTCACCGCGGGTCAAAATCCTACACCACGTCCGGATCACGTCAGAAGGGCGACACAACGAGCGTGCACTAAATCATCCACATTATTTTTAACAAGAATAAATGTGAAACATGATTCAGGAGGAAATTAATCTGGCTTTAAAATTGGAACAAACCAAACACTTATTTTGGAATTAAGTTTAATTCTAAATAATCATTAGGAATTAAGTGTTTACATGGACTTTTTAAAGCAGAATAAATTTTGATTCTGAATTAAATTATTTTTGTTCTGAATTAAAGCATCACGTCAAAGTGCGAACTGTGAAACATTCCAGACAAAGCAACAACATCTCCATGGAGAAAAGCGTTTGATGGACCCTCCAGCGCAAAAACTACACAACACACACACATTAAGATAAACAAACAGAAGATTCCAACAGGTTTCACATTTAACAATATTTTTAGGAATGTTACGGATGTTTTGGATGTTACAGGGAGTTCAGTCGTATCCAGAATTATGTCATGTAACCTACTAATGCTACGATGACATAAGACTTTAGAGAACACGCCAATAGAAACGCACTGTCAGATTTTTTGACGTAAACAGGTTTAAAGTGACTAACTCTGCATCACAATGACTTTTCTACTGTGAACACACACACACACAGACACACACACACACACACACACACACACACAGGTACATGAAAGCATACAGTGACGTCATAATAGGACTAGAACAATACTCACAATAGACACTTTGAAGATTAAAATGTCAGTTTGCATTAGTCCTCTTGAAATAACCTGTACCAGATTCTTTCCAAGTATTTGAGCACAATGCGTCTGTCCCCAGTGCGGTTGTTGTATAAGCAGCTCTCGAGGTCAAAATACATCCTCTGTGTCTAATTATAAATCCTTTTATTGTCCCATAGCTGCTTTTAGCTTTATTGTGATGGCAAAAACAGTAAAACAGCTCCAGGTGAATAATTAATATGTTCTGAATGCAGAAGGGAAATGAGGAAAAACTTTGAACTAATTCTGTTTTTAACAATTTTAAGACAGTGAAAATCAGGTTTAATTTAATAGTTTTTATTTATCGCAATGTTCTTTGTATTTTGTATATTTTCAAAACGACTATCATAAGTTTAATTCTTCATGTTTCTCTCTCATAAAAAGAGAGAAGTTACATTTGACCAACTCAGCAGATCCTCGTGAACCTTAAAGTTCTAATACCACACAAAACTGATTCTTGTTAAAACTGACTCCTGTTACAATGTTGTTCCCTCATCAAAAACAGATCTGGACTTGTGTTTTGTTTCATTCACACATGTTTGAGTAACTTTATTATTAAGACTAATTTTTGTTGTGCGTCAAATCGTCTGCGTCGCTGTGAACCCCTCCACCGAGCGTGTGCGCCGACTGAAGAGCTCCTCCAAAACATTCTAATGCAGAAGGGCTGTGAATGGTCGTCTCTACAGTCCCTGACAAAAGTCTTGTCGCTTATCCATTTTGTAGAAACAAAAGCTTATAACCTGACTTTAAATTAATCAATTGGTTTTAGAAATGTCTCATATGAAGCTAAAACCCTCCCAAATTATGCTCAATATACTAAAATAAATTTGCTTCACTGAAGAAAGATTGATCATTTAATGAACACAGAAAGGTCAGATTTTTGGCAAGACAAAAGTCTTTGTCGCCTACAGAAAATTGAACAAATAATTTACTTCAAATACAAAAATATGTTGCATAACGTCAGTGAATGAAGTAGTGGTGCTGTGAGATCCAGATTTAATATCTTGTATGACTCCATGAGCTTGAAGGACACATCCATGCGGTTCAACAATGATTCATACAATTTGTTGATGAAGTCATCAGGAATAGTAAAGAAAGCGTCTTACATGCCTCCCAGAGTTCATCAAGATTCTTTGGTTTTGTCTTCCATGTTTCCTCTTTCATTCTACCCCAGACCTGCTCAATGATGTTCATGTCTGGTGACTGGGCTGGTCAGTCCTGGAGCACCTTGATCTTCTTCACCTTGACAAACTTTGATGTAGAGATAGAAGTATGTGATGGAGCACCATCCTGCTGCAAAATCTGACCCTTTTATGGTTGGGAATGTAAGAGGAGCTAATACTTCTTGATATTTTAGGTTATTGATATTTACCTTCCACCCTGCAAATGTCTCGCACACCCCCAGACTGGATGGAACCCCAGACCAGGATTTTTCTGCCACCAAACTTAACTGTTTTCTGGGTGAATCTTGGATCCATGTGGCTCCAGTTGGTCTCCTGCAATATTTGCAGTGGCTGTGATGTAATTCAACCGAGGATTCATCTGAGAAATCCACCTTCTGCCACTTTTCCAGTGTCCATCCTTTTAACAGGCTGTGGGCCTTGGCAAATGCCACACGGTTTTTTTATTGCCTTTTGTTTAGTGCTGGTTTCTGTGCACTGATTCGACCATGGAGGCCATTTCCAGACAGAATTCTACAAACTGTTGTGGTTGACACAGGGACTTGAGGTGACCAGGCCTGGTGGAGTCTGCTGCAGTGGAAAAGGGGCCTTGGATTTTTGAATCAACAAACGATCCTCCCGAGCAGTTGTCTTGCGGCGTCTGCTGGACCTGGGCTTGTCAAAAACATCTCCAGTCATTTCAGATCTTTTTCTTATTCTTTGTACTTGACGCTGAGACACATTGAAGGTGTCACCACCTCAGCAGTGGATCTGGTCTTCAGCCTCTTGATAATTAAGGCTTTGGTCTCAGGGTGGATCTTAGGCATGTTGTCAGAGGTCAAGTTGCAGTTGATGTGAAGGTCTGGTTCTGCTGGGTTCTTTTTATACACAAACACTAACTGATTGATCAGTAACTGATCACAGGTGAGGCTGTAATCTACGATTGGGTGCATCATATGACAAGGCCACAAGACTTTTGTCTTGCCAAAATCTGACCTTTCTGTGTTCATTAAATGATCAATCTTTCTTCAGTGAAGCAAATTTATTTTAGTATATTGAGCATAATTTGGGAGGGTTTTAGCTTCATATGAGACATTTCTAAAACCAATTGATTAATTTAAAGTCAGGTTATAAGCTTTTGTTTCTACAAAATGGATAAGCGACAAAACTTTTGTCAGGGACTGTACATCCACTCTACACACATTTCTGGTACTGCACTTTCCTAACCAGGCTGGTGCCACCTTGTGCCTCCACTCAGTTTCATTTCTCTCCAGCGACTAGTTCAGGAATCAGAATACACTAGACTGTTTACAAGAACCCCGGAAGTTGTAGACCATGCACGGGCCAATCATCAAAGAGCTGTGAAGCCATGACATCAAACTCAAGTACTCCTAATGCTACGAGGTCCATGAAATGAAACTGGCTGATAAATCAGGCTACGGCTTTCCCACGTCACTTTGTAAACACAAACGTCAGTTTTAATCCTGCT
Source organism: Boleophthalmus pectinirostris (assembly GCF_026225935.1). NCBI lineage: Eukaryota > Metazoa > Chordata > Actinopteri > Gobiiformes > Gobiidae > Boleophthalmus > Boleophthalmus pectinirostris. The sequence goes on along the minus strand of NW_026571133.1, from coordinate 45,459,503 downwards.
GAGTCAGACTCCAGCCCTGTGAGAGGAGCAGCTCATTATAATGTGAATATGTGTGAACGGCCCACACACTCCTCTCTCTGTGTGATCCTGCTCAGTGTGGATCCTCAGTGTGGATTCTGTGGACTGGTCTAAAGACACCACAGCTTTCAAGTCTGAGGACATGGAAATGGACCAAAAAGATGAAAAGTTCAGAAGCACTGAAACAACAGAGACTCCTTTTCTTCTCAAAGCCTGGTCTGGACTCTGACGCTCAAGCCAGGGCCTGGTCACTGTTTTCAGTCCTCAGGAGCACCCAGGACCTGTCTACACGGTCTTAGTGTTGGTCTAGACCTGAGCTGGAGGAAGGTTTCTATGGTTCATGTTTTGGGTTGATGAAGGAGACCAAAGGAAACCTGCCGAAAACACAGGGAGAACATGCAAACTCCACACAGAAAGGCCTGGACGCCCCGGGGATTGAATCTGGAACCTTCCTTCTGTCAAGAGAGAGCACAAGCCACTGTGAGCTCGTCCACTCCGGGCGGCAGTAGCTCAGTTGGTAAGAGCGGTTGGTGGTTTGAATCCCGCTCTTCACATAAACATCAGTGGTTGAGCGGTCAGTTCCACTCACCCACAGGTTGGTGGTGTGATCCCTGCTCTCACAGATGAATGCTGTAGTTGTGTCCTTGGGCAAGACACTTAGCCCACCTCGTCCCCAGTGTCTGTGTACTCTGGTGTGTGAATGTGTCTAAATGGATCCTTGTTGAAAAATGTTTTGAAAATGGAAAAAACGCTGTATAAAAGTGACGACTCTAAACCGTGTATCATTCGTTCATTTATTTTTCAAAATAAAACCAAAAATAAGAAAATGATAAAACAATTTTCTTCATTATTTGTCTCCAAAACCAAATTGAAAAATTTGATAACGCTTAATTTTTTCATTTTTCGATTTTGTGTTGAAATTAATAATTGGTTTTCACTTTTGCACCGCATACGGACTGAACCAGAACCAAAACAGGACTAAAACAGGACTGAACCAGGTCTAAACCAGAACTGAACCAGGACTAAACCGGGACTAAACCGGTCTCAGTCCAAATCTGGTCCTGGTCTCGGTTCTGATCACCCGACAGTCACAGGCTCACCTCTGGGCCTGTCCCGACACTCAGTCCTGGTTTAATCCTGTTTTAGTCCTGGTTCAGTCCATATGCGGTGCAAAAGTCCCACATAGCAGCTTAAGTCACTGAAACAGGAAACCTTTCCATTATTTATTTAACACAAAATCGAAAACTGAAAAAATCCATTTTTTCAGTTCGGTTTTTGGAGAGAATAATAAAGAAAATTGTAGTTTTTTCATTTTCTTATTTTTGGTTTTATTTTGAAAAACAAATGAATGATACACGGATTAGAAATGAATCTCGCGTGAGCAGAAACCGACTTCGAGAGAACTTGTCTTTTTGAAGATGTGTCTGCCCCCCAGTGGTTGTGTTGCGAGCAGGTCACAGATTTCTCCTGATTTCTCCTAAGATAATTTGCTGGCTTGCACAGTTAATATCTATGCTTGTGAAGTAATACAGTACGGCTGAATGCAGGTTTTATCGTGTGTGTGTGTGTAGTATGGGACTATTTTGACGCCATAGGTCTATAGTTTTACCGTACACCTGCTCAGAGCACTTACAGGTGGGTAAGGGGCCTGGGGGGGAAAAAACACACACCGACTGGTTATATAAATGGACACAATGTTAACCCCCTGCATTGTTCCAGACAGGAAGTGATGGATGCACTTCTGGCTCCATCGACTCTGGTTCCAATTCACTTTGTGTTAAAAATAGGGGTGAGTGATATCTCAATATTTTAAATATAACAAACTGATTTTGACACATTGTATATATATATATATATATATATATATATATATATATATATATATATATATATATATATATATATATATATATATCAAAATAATGCTTATACATGTGCTCGCTCACCCCGCCTCTTTGCTTCTGTGACCCCTCCCCTCACGTGTCTCATTCAATCTCTACTCCCTGAACGCCCAAACTTGGTGCCAACCAAAAGCTTCCAACACCATGAACTTTTTCCACCATTTACAGACTCACCATCATCAACACCTGTGTCACAGAGAGAAACACTCATATTCCACTGAGTCGAGACCTTTAGTCCGACAGAAGCTGAACCACATCAGCACTCAAGGAGCACTTGGAGCTGCAGTGGATTGTGGGATACCTCAGAGCTGCAGTGGATTGTGGGATACCTCAGAGCTGCAGTGGATTGTGGGATACCTCAGAGCTGCAGTGGATTGTGGGATACCTCAGAGCTGCAGTGGATTGTGGGATACCTCAGAGCTCCTCACGCTGGAGAGGAACATGGATGTATTAAAATAAGGAAGCTCTCGAGCTTTCTATGCTGAAGGAGCTCATGGTTATTGTACAGTAACAAAGTTAATGCAAAGATGAGCTTGAGTCGAGTCATTTTATTTATGAATGAAAAAAAGGCAATATGCATTATTTTATTTTATTTTACAGTTAAATTATTATTTTTTAATACAGGGATTTTTTTTATGTGACAAAAGCATTTGTTCCTACATGAACTGTTTGCCTCTTGCACTGCAATAAAAAAAGACCTGGTGGAATTTGGCAGATTTGTTTTTGCTGTAGTTTTTGGGGGGTTATTTTTCCTGTACAGATAGAGAGATATATCGTATATCGAGATGTCGCAAAATATATCGATATATTTTTTGCTCCATGTTACCCAGCTCCAATTGGAAAAAAAAAAATTAAAAAAGAATTGTCTCTGTCTCTGTAATTGCTGCTGTCAGACTTCATGATCCTGGTGTTTTTATTGTTCTGTTTTGTCCGTAAATACATTTCTGTTCCTAATATGAAACTCCAAATTTACTCCTATAACTTTTTGCCTCGATGAGCTTCATTTGACTGGAGCCTAACATTGTGGTTGATGACAGGTGACACTTTCATGCAAACAAGCAGGAGGTAAGTTTTTCCAAGTTTTACAGTGCAAAAAACCCCCAAACAAACCCAAAAGCATTCACAATATTAAAAAAGCTTTAAAAAGTTTTGTGGTCTATATTTGAGCTGAAAAGTTATGCGGTGGGGCTTTAAATTCCTGTCTTAGTTCAGCACATGTTCTGTGGTGATCAGAGCGGTGAGTCAGGGCTTCGTGCGAGAGAAGAGACAGATCAGAGTTTATAAGAGTCAGTGTTACTCATGCGCCCACCTGCAGCTACTACTACTGCTACTGCTACTACTGCAGTACATATCTGAGAAGTAGTGTCATTAAAACACATCTCAGAACATGTTTGCAGACATCTAAACTACAGGGTTTGCAGCTTTTGCACTGAATAAAGAGCCCATGGACACACAGGGAGGGCATCTGACACACAGGGATATTTCTGAACATGTTTGTAGACGTCTTACAGGATGTTCTCTTTCTTTTTAACTGCACTCGGATTTGTGAAGGTTTAGTCGTGCAGCTCCTGGCTCCTCGTGTGAAGGTTTGGTCTGTGCTTGAGGGCCACATGACAAACAGAAAATATTGTGGAGCACCAAAATATAGAGTAAGATAAATTGTATTTCTGTATAAAAAGCAGTAAATATAATTGTTTTGATGAGCTGCTCAGACTGGGAAGAGTTTATGTTCTGACTGTGTGAGAAAAGAAAAAAAGTGAGGTTGTCTTACAAAATATGGCATTAAAAACACCTCTAAAATAAAAGCAATGCAGCTTTAGTCCATGGATGAGGTCAAATTATAAAATATGTTTATTTTGTAATTTCAAATGATCTTAAATGTGCCAGTCTGAGTCGACCAAAAGGTCGTATGTGGTCTGGGATGTGGCCCAGGTCTGATTTATATATACAGACATGAACAAAACTGTTGGTACCCCTCTGGTAAGAAAAGAAAAAATCAAGGATGGAAGCCAACCTTCCTGGACGCGACAGCAAGAGGAAAAGTGATGACAAATTGAAGAGATGGATCATATGAATGGAGCCAAAGTGTCCAGAACAACCTCCAAACAAATTAAATGTGAACTTGAAGGGCAAAGTCCATGAGTGTCAGATCACTCCATCCATCAGTGTTTGAACCAAAGTGGACTTCATGTGAGGACACCACTGCTGAGAGCAAATCATAAAAAGTGAGACTGGAATTTGTCACAATGCAAATTGACAAACCTTTGACAAAGTCTTTTGGACAGATGAGACAAAACTGGAGCTCTTTGGCAAGACACATCAGCTCTATGTTCACAGACACAAAAAATGAAGCAGACCATTGAGTACGCTCCAGCACTAATTAACAGTCTGTGGATCTGGGCTCTTTCACATGATACACAACTGCCCAGGGAGCACAATGTGCTGATGGTAAATGCACAAATACAACAATAGATACATGCTCTCTGTGGATTTTGACGGGGATATGCGCCTACACTCGTGTAGAGCATCAAAAAATAGGATGGATCCTATTTTCTGAAATCTACACGCACAGGACGTGCTGCTCCGCGTGCGTATTATTTTACTTGGTACATATGTCAGTAACGCGCGTCACAATGCTTTTTTAACCTGGATTGAAATGGTGGGTTTTTCGTTTTTCTTCATACAAATTTGCTAAAATCACCGCGATATCAGCAGCGGTG